>NC_037336.1:46653960-46959960 GCF_002263795.3 Bos taurus
CATGGTTCACATATTGCTGAAGCATGGCTTGGAGAATTTTGAGCATTACGTTACTAGAATGTGAGATGAGTGCAATTGTGTGGTAGTTTGAGCATTCTTTGGCATTGCCTTTCTTTGGGATTGGAATGAAAACTGACCTTTTCCAGTCCTGTGGCCACTGCTGAGTTTTCCAAATTTGCTGGCATATTGAGTGCATGACTTTCACAGCATCATCTTTTAAGATTTGAAGTAGCTCAGCTGGAATCCCATCATCTCCACTAGCTTTGTTCATAGTGATGCTTTCTAAGGCCCACTTGACTTCACATACCAGAATGTCTGGCTCTAGGTCAGTGATCACATCATCGAGATTATCTGGGTCGTGAAGATCTTTTTTGTACCATTCTTCTGTGTATTCTTGCCATCTCTTCTTAATATCTTCTGCTTCTGTTAGGTCCATACCATTTCTGTCCTTTATTGAGCCCATCTTTGCATGAAATATTCCCTTGGTATCTCTGATCTTCTTGAAAAGATCTCTAGTCTTTCCCATTCTATTGTTTTCCTCTACTTCTTTGCATTGATCACTGAGAAAGGCTTTCTTATCTCTCCTTGCTATTCTTTGGAACTTTGCATTCAAATGGGTATATCTTTCCTTTTCTCCTTTGCTTTTCACTTCTCTTCTTTTCAAAGATATTTATAAGGCCTTTTCAGACAGCCATTTTGCTTTTTTGGATTTCTTTTTCTTGGGGATGGTCTTGATCCCTGTCTCCTTTACAATGTCATGAACCTCTGTCCATAGTTCATCAGGCACTCTATCAGATCTAGTCCCTTAAATCTATTTGTCACTTCCACTGTATAAACATAAGGGATTTGATTTACATATTCACACATAAAAAGACTCAATGTTGTCAAGATGTTTTTTATTCCTAACATGATCTATAAAGTCAACGCAATCCTACTCAAGATCCTGGCAATTTATTTTGTAGAATATGAGAAACTGATAATAATGTTGTATGTAGAGACAAAAGACTCAGACTAATTAACTTGATACTAAAGGAGAACAAAATTGGAGGGCTCATGATACCTAACTTCAACACTTACTTCAAAGTGTACATGTTGACAAGTGTTGACAAGGCATTGCGGTGCTCATGAAAGAGTAGATCAATTAACCAATTGAACAGAATAGAGAACCCAGGGAGCCAGTGGGTATATGGGGATTCCTGTATATTCTGCTCAAGTTTACTATGAACCTAAAATTGCTCTAAAAGTAGTCTATTTATCACATTGTTAAGAAAAAAATGGAATTATTTCCTGGGTACCAATTTTTTAACTAACATATCTTAGTCATGAAATCATTTACTCAAAAATAAACACAGATTTGGGGTTTGTATTTATAAAGATAGGACTTTCCAAGTGGCACTGGTGGTAAAGAACCCACCTACCAATGCAGGAGATTTAAGAGATGAGGATTAATCTTTAATTTTTGTTCAATATATACCTTCTTTTTAAATAAAGCAATGCATAGTTACATGTAAATGGCATGTTCAGTGTTATCTATTACTTTGCAATTGGAGTGCTATTTACATATTGTAGTGAATTGAATTGTACATCCACCTTGAAGATATGTCTAAATCCTTTCATGCTCCTAAGACCTGATTACTATTAGAAAGCTAAAAAAGTGAGTCTTAGGAATTACATTTCAAATTCCACAGGTTCCAGAAAGTTATCATTTGAGTTTGTTCATCATGTTCCTGTATAGTTTCTGCTGCAGGTTCCTTAACAACACACTTCTCTACGTTAGAGCATGATATATGGAATCCCTAAAGAAGGAACTTGTGAGCATCTTGTTTCTTCCAAGTAAGAATCTTGGAGGCTTTGACAGCAATAGATATAAACCACATGAGTAAGATTTTAGTAAATTTCTAGATTATTACTTCATTCAGTTGCTTATGAAATTTATAAGCAGTGATAATATGGCAGATTTTTGCCTCAAGAAGTCTTATAATTTACTTCTGTTGACACAGATGTATGTTCTTGGAAAGATTGATTTTATATTTTATTAAAAATTCTTGGGGGGGTTGAGAAAAAAGTAGAATTGATATTAAAAAGCAACATTTGCAAGGAGACTTGGTTATATCCCTTGCATGTATGTCTGAAAGACTGAGAAAATGCTCTCTAGAGCACCTCTTAGGAAAACTAGATTGCTGTTAAACAAGGGAGGTTGTTTCTGAGGGAACAGCCAGCTTGGTGGACTGGATAAAATAGCCTTTTAGCATTAGTACAATGTAGAAATGTATGACTATACATGTGTAGATATGTGTGTACAGAGTAATGATCTATTGGGGTAGGAAATGAGCAAAAGTATTATATCAACAATACAAAGAAATAAAATGTAATGACTTTTCGATATTATTTTTAGATTATTAAAAAATAGTTATTTTGTTGTAATGGAGATGTCAACATATCCTTAGATATTTAAAAAATATGTTTTAAAAAACCCTCTTATAGTAATCCTTTAGCTATCACTATTTTAAAAAAAATTTTAGTCCCAAAGCAGCTTGGAGGAGTGGAATGGGGTGGGTGTATGGGTGGGGAACTTAAAGAGAGATGGTCATATATATATATACTTATGGTGGGTTCATGTTGTTGTATGGAAGAAACCAACAAAATGCTATAAAACAATTATCCTCCATTAAAAATAAATTCATTTTTTAAAAAGCAATCTTATATCAATGTTCAGCCTCTAAATAGATGTCTTCCTTTTATCACTCCCCATAGGAAGCCAGGGAGAAATTTTAAGAGCTGGAATTAGTCTCACTTGCTGACATCAATGTACACTCAAAATTATGAACTGCCCTTAGCTCTTATGAATGACTATCTGCTATATCCTCAGAGACTCCTTGAAGACACTTTAGAGTACCTTGGACTGCAAGGAGATCCAACCAGTCCATCCTAAAGGAAATCAGTCCTGAATATTCATTGGAAGGACTGATGCTGAAGCTGAAACTCCAATACCTTGGCCACCTGTTGCGAAGACCTGACTCATTTGAAAAGACTTTGAAGCTGGGAAAGATTGAGGGCAGGAAGAGAAGGGGATGACAGAGGATGAGATGATTGGATGTCATCACTGACTTGATGGACATGAGTTTGAGTAAGCTCTGGGAGGTGGCGATGGACAGGGATGCCTGGCGTGCTACAGTCCATGGGGTCACAAAGAGTTGGACACGACTGAGCAATTGAACTGAACTGAACAGAGACTCCTACTATAAGACTACCTATTTCTTTCATTTATTTCCTCTAACATCAATTAGGCTTGATAAAGCAGAAAAAGCCAAATGTCACATTTGGTGTGTTTCTGGATGACTGCATTGATTTTCAGCTTGTGGATAAATTCAATTACATGCAGCATTCAGAGGTTTCTGTAATTGTAATTTTGTTGGATCTCTTCACTCAATAACTTCTCAATTTCCTAATCTCCTGTAAGGTCAAATGTAGCAGAGTGTAGAGTAATTTTTTTTTAAGCAGTACATGAATAAAATTCAATACCTAATAATAAGCAAAGCAAATGCTATTAAACACTCAGCATTTGATGTTTAAATTCCTATTAATTGCAGAGTACCATCTGCTCAATTTCTGTGGCTCCATGGTATCTGAAATCCTGGACCCATGATTTAGAAAAGAAAAGCTGAATTTCTACCTCAGTGCTTTGGATTTATCAATATGAATATTTGAGAGAATTAATTATAAATTCTTGGAGCTTTAGTTTACATTATAAAGTTTGTATCAATATATACAAAAACACCTCCAAAAAAGAGCACAAATAAGAGTACTTTTCCAGGAGAAGATATAGGAGGGAGAGAGGAAGAGAAGATGGGAGAGTGATAATGAGAGCGCTATTTCCAGGAGTATTTGTATAGAGTTTGATGGGGGAAGCTGTTTTTCTGTTAGACTTTCTTACTACTTATCTCATATACAGTCACTTGACTTATCACTACATATTTCTGCTTACTAACTCAAACTGGAAATTGGCAATTGCCACATGATGGCATACACACACACACACACACACACATACTATAATGTACAACAAAAACACAATTTATTTCATTCCATTTAGTTCAGTTCAGTTCAGTCGCTCAGTCATGTCCGACTCTTCGCGACCTCATGAATCACAGCACACCAGGCCTCTCTGTCCATCACCAACTCCAAGAGTTCACCCAGACCCACGTCCATCGAGTCAGTGATGCCACCCAGCCATCTCATCCTCTGCCGTCCCCTTCTCCTCCTGCCCCCAATCCCTCCCAGCATCAGAGTCTTCTCCAATGAGTCAACTCTTTGCATGAGGTGGCCCAAGTATTGGAGTTTCAGCTTCAGCATCATTCCCTCCAAAGAAATCCCAGGGCTGGTCTCCTTCAGAATGGGCTGGTTGGATCTCCTTGCAGTCCAAGGGACTCTCAAGAGTCTTCTCCAACACCACACTTCAAAAGCATCAATTCTTCAGTGCTCAACCTTCTTCACAGTCCAACTCTCACATCCATACATGACCACAGGAAAAACAATAGCCTTGACTAGACGGACCTTTGTTGGCAAAGTAATGTCTTTGCTTTTGAATATGCTATCTAGGTTGGTCATAACTTTCCTTCCAAGAAGTAAATGTCTTTTAATTTCATGGCTGCAATCACCATCTGCAGTGATTTTGGAGCCCAGAAAAATAAAGTCTGACACTGTTTCCACTGTTCCCCCATCTATTTCCCATGAAGTGATGGGACCGGATGCCATGATCTTCATTTTCTGAATGTTGAGCTTTAAGCCAACTTTTTCTCTCTCCACTTTCACTTTCATCAAAAGGCTTTTTAGTTCCTCTTCACTTTCTGCCATAAGGGTGGTATCGTCTGCATATCTGAGGTTATTGATATTTCTCTTGGCAATCTTGATTCCAGCTTGTGTTTCTTCCAGTCCAGCATTTCTCATGATGTACTCTGCATTTAACTTAAATAAACAGGGTGACAAGATACAGCCTTGACGTGCTCCTTTTCCTATTTGGAACCAGTTTGTTGTTCCATGTCCAGTTCTAACTGTTGCTTCCTGACCTGCATAGAGGTTTCTCAAGAGGCAGATCAGGTGGTCTGGTATTCTCATCTCTTTCAGAATTTCCCACAGTTTATTGTGATCCACACTGTCAAAGGCTTTGGCATAGTCAATAAAGCAGAAATAGATATTTTTCTGGAACTCTCTTGCTTTTTCCATGATCCAGCAGAAGTTGGCAATTTGATCTCTGGTTCCTCTGCTTTTTCTAAAACCAGCTTGAACATCAGGAAGTTCACGGTTCACGTATTGCTGAAGCCTGGCCTGGAGAATTTTGAGCATTACTTTACTAGCATGTGAGATGAGTGCAATTGTGTGGTAGTTTGAGCATTCTTTGGCATTGCCTTTCTCTGGGATTGGAATGAAAACTGACCTTTTCCAGTCCTGTGGCCACTGCTGAGTTTTCCAAATTTGCTGGCATAATGAGTGCAACACTTTCACAGCATCATCTTTCAGGATTTGAAATAGCTCCACTGGAATTCCATCACCTCTACTAGCTTTGTTCATAGTGATGCTTTCTAAGGCCCACTTGACTTCACATTCCAGGATGTCTGGCTCTAGGTGAGTGATCACATCATCGTGATTATCTTGGTCATGAAGATCTTGTTTGTATAGTTCTTCTGTGTATTCTTGCCATCTCTTCTTAATATCTTCTGCTTCTGTTAGGTCCATACCATTTCTGTCCTTTATTGAGCCCATCTTTGCGTGAAATGTCCCCTTGGTCCTCTAATTTTCTTGAAGAGATCTCTAGTCTTTCCCATTCTATTGTTTTCCTCTATTTCTTTGCATTGATCACTGAGGAAGGCTTTCTTATCTCTTCTTGCTATTCTTTGGAACTCTGCATTCAAATGCTTATATCTTTCCTTTTCTCCTTTGCTTTTCACTTCTCTTCTTTTCACAGCTATTTGTAAGGCCTCCCCAGACAGCCATTTTGCTTTTTTGCATTTCTTTTCCATGGGGATGGTCTTAATCCCTGTCTCCTGTACAATGTCACGAACCTCCGTTCATAGTTCATCAGCCACTCTATCTATCAGATCTAGGCCCTTAAATCTATTTCTCACTTCCACTGTATAATCATAAGGGATTTGATTTAGGTCATACCTGAATGGTCTACTGGTTTTCCCTACTTTCTTCAATTTAAGTCTGAATTTGGCAATAAGGAGCTCATGATCTGAGTCTCAGCTCCCGGTCTTGTTTTTGCTGCCTGTATAGAGCTTCTCCATCTTTGGCTGCAAAGAATATAATCAATCTGATTTCAGTGTTGACCATCTAGTGATGTCCATGTGTAGAGTCTTCTCTTGTGTTGTTGGAAGAGGGTATTTGTTATACCCAGTGCATTTTCTTGGCAAAACTCTATTAGTCTTTGCCCTGCTTCATTCTGTATTCCAAGGCCAAATTTGCCTGTTACTCCAGGTGTTCCTTGACTTCCTACTTTTGCATTCCAGTCTCCTATAATGAGAAGGACATCTTTTTTGGGTGTTAGTTCTAAAAGGTCTTGTAGGTCTTCATAGAACCGTTCAACTTCAGCTTCTTCAGCATTACTGGTTGGGGCATAGACTTGGATTACTGTGATAGTGAATGGTTTGCCTTGGAAATGAACAGAGATCATTCTGTCATTTTTGAGATTGCACCCAAGTACTGCATTTCGGACTCTTTTGTTCCGTCCTTTGTTTCCAGTATCATACCCTGTGTCAACTATGTCATACATTGATTCTTCATCTCAGCTCTGACCATTCACTTCCCAGTGATTTCCTAGTTTGTAGTTTTCTGTTTCTTTCCCCGTGAACCTCTTGCCCATATCTTGCCTTTTGTTTTGTATGGATAGTGGAAAGGGTGCTGATCTAGTTGTGAGATCTAGAATCTGAATGCTAGTTCTGCTAATTCTAAAACACTTCCCTCACTGAACCTCAAAATGCTCATGTGTGGTAGTTATCCCACAGGGCTCTTGTGAAGATTAAATAGTGAAGTGAATAAGTGCAGACTGAATGGCCTCTAGAGCATAAGACAATTATCTTAAATGACAATAATAGGACAGAAAAACATGTATAAAATTTTTAACTAAATTTACTATTGAAACAGGTATTTTAGTAAGCCCTGTAAAGAAACTGATAAAATTGTAAATACCAGTTATTTTTAAGTTAGCAGAGATGCTTATTCATTTTATTTTTTATATGTCGCTGTTTTTACAAGTTTCTAATAAGTATGTTTTGACATAAGAGAAAATATGTATGATAAATCACTAGGGTAAATGAAAAGGAACATCTCATATTCTGGGAAAGGAATGAACAAGAGTAAGAAATAAAGTTGAAGTGAAAAATTTTAAAATAGAGTAAAGCAAAGATTGAATTACTTGCTGTCACTTAACTTCTAACTTCTGTTTTCTCTCTGAAGTAGAAGATAAAATGGTCCACTGAGAACTGAAAGGAAACAGTGTATAAGGGAACTTAAAATTATGCTGAGATGAAAAAAAAATTAACCTGCTGTTGATGATATCAGAAATTGAAATAGAGAATTTAGACTCACTCTATTTAAGAAAAAACATAGATAATAGGTATATATAGATATTGATACAGATAAAGATATGGTTAGAAAGCAAAAGTGAATACAGAGAAGAATATTTTCTTATCATTGAAGGGCACCAAAAAAAAAAAAAAGGAAACAAAGAGAAAGCACAGTGATGCCAGGTATACACCGAATCAATGGGAACAACAAGCAAAGAAAATATGAATGCAAGGATACTCATCTAGATCAAATACAGCCCTGAAAATTAAGGGCAAAAACAGATGCAAGAGATAAAGTATGTTGGTGACTGGAAGTAGCTCATTCTGACAATTAGAATTTTGAGAAATAAAAACAAAACAAAAAGACTCAGAATGGCAGTGAGATGAGTAAGCACAATTAAGACAGCATTTTCATAAGACTTTCTTTCAGATCTATGGGAATCAAAAACAAAGGAGTGGATGTAAAAGGACTGAAGGTGGCAAAATGTATGACTTTCAGCTCCCTAGGAATCAAGAAGTTTCTTTATGTAGGACGGGAGAGGCATTGAAAAGGCTACATTCCATAGCAAAGATACAGATTTGAAAATATATAACACTCAGCTGACTAGTGACCCAGGTTCAGGGACCAAGAGTATGAACAGATGATACAGTTTTTTTAAATGATTTGCTATAGACACAAGGCTGATAGAACAAGTAATTATAAGATATTTTGTTGATAGGTTTTAGAGGATGTGGAAAATATCAAGGGGACTTAGAATAATTATTCAGCTATATGTGTAGTTAGTGTCCTAGTGTAAATTATTCAATTAGGGTATTTGAAATTGTTATACAGGTAATGTGAAAAATGTAACAGCATAAGCCTATGGCATGCCAATGAGAATGCTTGTTTGAAGTCAAATGAGAAACATGATATCTGCAGCTGGGTTGGTCAAAGAACTGAGAGAACAGATCGTTGAATTGATATTTTGTGCAGATTTTCAAATCACCAAAAAATGATTATATGAGTCAAGGTAGAAAGAAAAGGGCTCCTGTTGTTAGAGAGATGTTTTTAATGTACAGACAATCTCTGTCTTAATTTGGTTCAACTCAAGAGTTTTCCAGATTTATGATGGTGCAAAAATGACACGCATTCTGTAGAAACTATACCTCGAATTGTGAATTTTGATTTTTTCTTGGGTTTTCAATATGCATTACAATATTCAAGATGCTGGGCAGAGGCAGCAGTCCACGCGGTCGCGAAGAGTCGGACAGGACTGAGCGACTGAACTCAACCAGACCTCTCTCTCTCTTCCCACAAACCCCTCACGTACAACTGAGATCTCTGGATACTCATATGTATCTCTGGTACTAGCTTGTTGTTCTTTGGTACTTGTTTCTTTGCTTGTTGTTCCAATTGGTACTGGTACTAGCTAACCTATCCACAAACTGATCAGTCCTTATGATCAGAAAATTTAAACAGCAATAACACAGTCTTCCCATGATGATGTTAGAAGCAAACCTCTTTTCACATCAACAAATTTGTTTCTAGATAACAAGGTCAGAAAACTAAATGCATGCAACACTATTCCACAAGTCATGTGAATGATCACATTTCCTCGTTTTAGATGAATCGGCTCTGTTGATGAAATCTTTTCTGATAGGACTATTTGAGGCAGAACACAGCAAGGCTAGTTCTTAGTGTGCAACAGACACTTCTGTATACCCAGTGCAAAATTAACCACTTAGGAAAATCAAGAAGCAAATGTACTTAACTGGTCCTGGTGATGGAAAATGTATAGAAAAGGCCAAAACTTATTTACTTGTATGATCAGTTTATTTTCTTTAACAATCTGATCATGAGGAATGTTTAGATCTTCTGGTCCAAAATGTGAATGGAAGCATATCATTGGGACAAGTAGGGTTCCCATGAGTTCCAGACAAATTTATACACTATATCTGGGAAAGGCAGAGCTAGAAACACTATAATACCGACTATGAATAAGTGAGTAGAACATAAGTTTACAGAGGAGATTATATTGGCATATCTCCATTCTATCTATATTTATATCTATGTGTGTGTGGTATGTGTGCTCAGTTGCTCGGTCATGTCCAACTCTTTTCAACTCTATAAAACCTTCCAGGCTCCTCTGCCCATGGAATTTTCCAGGCAAGAATACTGAAGTGGGTTGCTGTTTCCTCCTCCAGGGGCTCTTCCCAACTCAGGATTGAACTCATATCTCTTGCATCTCCTGCATTGGCAGGTGGATTCTTTACCACTCTGCCACCTGGGAAGCCCATTCTATATGATACCCCTATTTATAGCTACATCTTCATCTACATTTGTGTACACTTATATGTTTATATATGTACATGTCAAGTAACTTGCTTATGGTCACAGGTATTAAGTGGCAGTTCAGTTCAGTCGCTCAGTCATGTCCGACTCTTGGCGACTCCATGGACTGCAGCATGCCAGGCTTCCCTGTCCATCACCAACTCCTGGGGGCTGGCTCAAACTCATGTCTATCGAGTCAGTGATACCATCCAACCATCTCATCCTGTGTCGTCCCCTTCTCTTCCTGCTCTCAATCTTTCCCAGCATCAGGGTTCTTCCCAATGAGTCAGTTCTTCATATCAGGTGGCCACGGTATTGGAGTTTCAGCTTCAGCATCACTTCAGTTCAGTTGCTCAGTCGTGTCCGACTCTTTGCGACTTCATGGACTGCAGCACAAGTGGCAGAACAATATAGAACTCAGGTTTGGTTGGACCCAGTACTCCCTGTGGGAGAAGGCAATGGCACCCCACTCCAGTGCTCTTGCCTGGAGAATCCCATGGGCGGAGGAGCCTGGTGGGCTGCAGTCCATGGGGCCGCTAAGAGCTGGACATGACTGAACGACTTCACTTTCACTTTCATGCATTGGAGACTTCACTTCACTTTCACTTTCATGCATTGGAGACTTCACTTCACTTTCATGCATTGGAGAAGGAAACAGCAACCCACTCCAGTGTTCTTGCCTGGAGAATCCCAGGGAAGGGGAAGCCTGGTGGGCTGCCATCTATGGAGTCACACAAAGTCAGACACAACTGAAGCGACTTAGCAGCAGCAGCAGCAGTACTCCCTGTTCATAATTTCTAACCTTTTTGAAAGACTATGATTATTGCTTATTCATATGTTTTATCCCATCTATATGTGACTATGTTAAAAATTACCAAATATATACTTACAATTATACATAAGTATTATGTATTCCATATGAACATGAAATATGTTTAAAAAAAAGTATATAAATTAGAAGAAAGAATGGGAATAATCTGATATAGGGATTAAGGCATAGTTATAAAATACACAAAATTAAGTTTCTGTGTGGTCTATACTATGATAATATTGTCCCTGGAAATGGTTTTGTAAGTTTGTAATTTTAGTTCTAAAAGTGAAGACTGGCCTTGGCATTAATGACAGCAGGAGTTTGTGAGACTGTTAATTGCAGTTATAACAAAAGTTAAGCTTAGTTCTGTTGATTCGTTTTGCCCAATCAAAGCTTGATAACAGGTGAATACATTAAGAGCAATAAGTAGTCTCAATTTCTTATTGCTGATTGCAGTGATATTTTAAAGGTTCAAATCAATAATTAGGATAATTAAGTCATTCAGTGTCAACCCTCTATTCAGACATTTAAAACTTTTAAATAAATAGCTGGAATACATCCATATGACATTTAGTTATTCTGAGATGTTTTGCTCTATACATGATTACATACAAAGGAGGACTAATGTATTTACAAATACACTGAAGTATAAGAATTTGCAGTAGTTCTTAAAGTTAACTTCTGAAGAGGTAGAATAAGACATTGTTTAACTTGGATGCACAAAACTCTAACATTTCCATTTTCACGAAACATGTTCACTCATTCCATCGCCATTCAGAGAATTGGAGACAGCTGATAGGACCCCCCATGGTGTACTTGATCCATCTGTTCATCCATCAACCCTATGGTAAATATGCAAAGTGAGAGGTCTGCCTTAGGTCATGAAACCAAAGGCAAAATTCAGTCACGGCAATTTAAAAAAGAAAAAGAAAAAGCCAACATACTTTTTGTTAGGCTAAATCTGTACCAAAGTTATTTTGTTGCCAATATAAAATTATCCAACTAAAATCTGAATGATGGGTCTCAAACAACTATGTCAAATCCTATTTTACATTTAACAAGAATTTAACTGACAAGAAAAGAACTCAATTCAGTTCAGTTCAGTTCAGTCACTCAGTCATTTCTGACTCTTTGAGACCCCATGAATCGCAGCACGCCAGGCCTCCCTGTCCATCACCAACTCCCGGAGTTCACTCAAACTCACGTCCATTGAGTCAGTGATGCCATCCAGCCATCTCATCCGCTGTCATCCCCTTCTCCTCCTGCCCCCAATCCCTCCCAGCATCAGAGTCTTTTCTAATGAGTCAACTCTTCACATGAGGTGGCCAAAGGACTGGAGTTTCAGCTTTAGCATCATTCCTTCCAAAGAAATCCCAGGGCTGATCTCCTTCAGAATGGACTGGTTGGATCTCCTTGCAGTCCAAGGGACTCTCAAGAGTCTTCTCCAATTCCACAGTTCAAAAGCATCCATTCTTCGGCGCTCAGCCTTCTTCACAGTCCAACTCTCACATCCATATACAACCACTGGAAAAACCATAACCTTGACTAGACGGACATTTGTTGGCAAAGTCATGTCTCTGCTTTTCAATATGCTATCTAGGTTGGTCATAACTTTTCTTCCAAGGGGTAAGCATATTTTAATTTCATGGCTGCAGTCACCATCTGCAGTGGTTTTGGAGCCCCCCAAAATAAAGTGTGACACTGTTTCCACTGTTTCCCTATCTATTTCCCATGAAGTGATGGGACCAGAGGCCATGATCTTCGTTTGCTGAATGTTGAGCTTTAAGCCAACTTTTTCACTCTTCTCTTTCACTTTCATCAAGAGGCTCTTTAGTTCCTCTTCACTTTCTGCCATAAGGGATATAGTAAAATGTTTGTAAGAATAGTATTTACATTTTTTTATAGATAACTTGTAAGGACTCTGTAATTATATACATTTTTAGGTGTGGGAAGGGGGCTTCACACTGTATTCTGGATATGATGGTGGTAGTTTAGTCACTAAGTTGTGACCAACTGTTGTGACACCATGGAGAGTAGCTTGCCAGGCTCCTCTGTCCATGAAATTTCCCAGGCGAGAATATTGGAGTGGGTTACCATTTCCTTCTCCAGAGGATCCTCCCAACCCAGGGATTAAACTTGTGTCTCCTGCATTACAAGTGGTCTCCTGCGTTGGAGGCAGATTCTTTACCACTGAGCCAGCATGTATAATGGTAAATTATAACAGTCCTCCACAAGTGGTCCATATGGTGTCTCCTTGTAACAGAACACCTTGATATCCTTAGTCCTTGATAGAAAATAATCTACATATTGAAACATGAAATTCTGCATGTTAAATTGTCAAAAATCTCTACCATCTACCTAAGTGATTAGACAAGGTTAAAAGTGTATTTATATAAAGCAAATACTTGTCTTGCAATATATTAAGCAAAAAGCATAGTCATGTTTTACCTTAATATACAGTGTTATACTTATTGAAGTCTATATGATATAAGTAACCTTGAATTCTAACTTCTATACCCATTTATTAATAGTATTTTTCTTACTCATTTATTCCTTCAACAAATTTTATGATACATTAATTATGGATGTCATTTTAAAATATTAGGAATACTACAAAAAATGAGTTGCCCTCAAGTTTCTCATGGGAGAGACAGATAAGTAAGTATGTAATTAAAGTGCAATCTCATAAGAACTATTACAAACCTTACTTCAAGAGGATGAAGCGACCCATAGACAGGGTATATAATCTACAAAAACGTTATAGTGAAAGTGATCTCTAAGATGAGACTAAAAAATTAGTAGAATCAATGAGAGAAGGACAGAACATTCTATGTAGAAGGAATTGAATATGTAAAATTCCAGAGGAGTTGATGGGTATGGCATCTTCAAGGAACCATAATGTTTTAAATATGGAGAGGACAGATTACAAATTGTGGTGGTGTAAGAATGATACTGTAATGGTCATAACAAGAGAGAAATTTAGTAGCTCTGGATTCAATTTAAGTCAGAGAGAATCACTACTTGACCAAAACAGTGAAAATAAGAATAAGAAGAAATGAAGTTAAGCAAAATCAGTTAATGATTTTCTAGAATACTGAATGGAGTTTTGCACATAGTAATTTGAAATAAATAAAAAAACAATCATCAAATCAATAATACACAGAAAAATGTATGTAGAGGTCTGGTAAGCAGTGATTAGTCTCTTGGGAATGAATTCTGGAACACAGAAAAGATTTCTGGAAAACAATTACATATGACTGTGGGAGAGGAATGATTTTACATTCTTCTTTTAACATTTTTCTTATTTTTGAGCAGCCAGTGCTCAATGTTTTATGGAGGTGTATGACAGTTCAATCAAAGATAAAGATGAGTCACTTATTAACATTTTTAGATGCCATCTAATTCTCAGTCAGAAAATGGAAAGGGTTCATGGCAGACAGAAAAGTTTTAGGCAAAATATAATGAATAAGAGGTAATCTCCAGTTCACTGGCATGGCAGTAAAAAATTGTTATATTTTTTTTGTGGGTGAAGGAAAACCATTATTATAGATTGGAACCTGGTGGGCTACAGTCCATGGGGTCACAAAGAGTAGGACATGACTTAGCGACCAAACAGCAAACAGATCCCAGAGAGATCACTTTTCCCTTCTGCCATATGAGGACACAACAAAAAGACTGCTCTCTATGAACCAGGAAATGGGCTCTCATCAGACATTAAATTTTCTGGCCTCTTGTATCTTGGACTTTCCAGTCTCCAGAATTGTGAGAGAGAGAAAAAAAAATCCCATGTTTATAAGCCACCCAGTGCGTTGTATATTGTTACAGAAGTCATAATGGATTAAGGTAGTCATTATGACTATTTTAAGGAGAACATACATTTGTGTGTATCTGTGTATGTTTGGAAGAGGGGTGGCTTACAAGGTGAGGAAACATGAAGCCAGCTTCATGATTTATGTTTCAGGGAGGTAGCTGGGTAAATATGTTTGTTCATCTGTATCCAGAAAAGATATATGCTCAATTTCCTGATCAAAATCTGAAAGAACTAGCAGACGCAGAGGAGAGAAACAGCTGTGTGGCATATTTAGAAAAAGTCTTAGCTTCACAGAAATTTCCAAGACCTAAGATGGCACAGGAAAAGAATAATTGTAGTGCTTTTGCAGTAACACAGAAACAAAGTAGTAGTGGAAGGGTCTTTGAAATTGTGCAGTGAAACATTTGAAGTCCAAAATACAGATGAAACTAAGAGAAAAGGAAGGGCTGCCGAGTAAATAGATTGATGTCTTCTACAATGGCCAAGTTTCTGCTCAAAATAAAAATTAAGAAATATTAATATATATTTGCATTTTGTTGTTGTTTAGTCATTAAGTTGTGTCGACTCTTGCAACCCCATGGACCACAGCCTGCCAGGCTCCTCTGTCTATGGAATTCTCCAGGTAAGAATACAGGAGTGGGATGCCATTTCCTTCTTCAGAGGATCTTCCTGACCTAGGGACTGAACTCATGTCTCCTGCATTGGCAGGTGGAGTCTTTACCACTAAGCCACCAGGGAAGCCCCATATAGTTGAATATACATAGTCAATTTTATATAGTATATACAGTTATAATTATTTTAAATGAAAATACGATTTGCATAAAATAAAATATATCAACCTTAACTGGTTAATTCATTGAATTTTGAAAATTGAAAAAATCCTTGTAACCTGCACACCACACAGGGTACAGAACACATCTATCATCCTAGAAAACTCGTTATTATACCCTCCCATTCAAATCCCTCTTCCATTCCAAAACAAACCATAGATTTGTTGTGCTTTTATTGTATTTCATATGATGTTCTGGCTTCATTTAGTATTTTTGAGATTTGATATACTATTGTGTTTATCTGCAGTTCCTTTTTTAAATTGTTGGGTACTATTCTATTCTATAAATATGTCACAGCTTCATTAAATTTTTGTTGATGACTATTGGAATTATTTTTAATGCTTTTGCTAATACTAAGACTACTGTAAATCTTTCTCATTTTTTTTTTAAAATACATGTTTTCCTGCTTTTGGATAAATACCTAACATTTATTTAAATGTTGAATCATAAACCAGGAAAATGACTAGTTTTGAAAGAAATGTCAAATGGTTATCTTAAATTGTACCATTTAGAATTATAAATGTATGAATGTTCTAAATGCTGTGTCTGCAAAGACATTTTGTATTGTTGTGTTTTTTTTTTTTAAGAACTTCTCCACCTATATCTTCCCACTGTAAGTTTTTTTTTAAACAGGTTTATTGTGGCATACTTCCATGCTTTTTAAATACTTTATTGAATCATGATTTAAAATACAATATGTTAAGCATAGAGTATAAATTTTCATACATTTTCATATGTGCATAAGTTGCAAAACCATCACTAGAATCAAGAGAATGAACAAAACCATCCCCTCAAATTTCCTTGTGCTCCATGTTCATCTCTCATCCTTTCTGTCCATTTCAAAGCATTTCACATATCTGTTTTATGGCACTACAGATAAGTTTATATTCTCTAGCATTTGATATAAATGAATCATATAGCTTATGATCCTTTCTGCTTGACTTATTTCCACTACTTTTGTATATTTTGAGTCATCTGTGTAGTTATGAATATTAATAGTTCAAAAGTATTTCACTGTATAGATATTACTTTTAATTTATTAGTTTGTTTATGGCTATTTTAATTTTTCCCAATTTTTGACTTTCGCAAAAGTACTATAAACTTTGTGGAAAATTATTTTAAGGACATTAGCTTTCTTTTATCTTGAGTGTATACACTATGACAGCATTTTATAGTATATACATATTTAACATTAAAAAATATATATTCCAAAGTAGTTGTAAAGAGTCTCTGGATGAAAGTGAAAGAGGAGAGTGAAAAAGTTGGCTTAAAGCTCAACATTCAGAAAACGAAGATCATGGCCTCTGGTCCCATCACTTCATGGGAAATAGATGGGGAAACAGTGGAAACAGTGTCAGACTTTATTTTTCTGGGCTCCAAAATCACTGCAGATGGTGACTGCAACCATGAACTTAAAAGACTCTTACTCCTTGGAAGGAAAGTTATGACCAATCTACTGCTGCCAAGTAGTAGATTAAGTTGCTTCAGTCGTGTCCAACTCTGTTTGACCCCATAGACGGCAGCCCACCAGGCTCCCCCGTCCCTGCGGTTCTCGAGACAAGAAGACTGGAGTGGGTTGCCATTTCCTTCTCCAATGTATGAAAGTGAAAAGGGAAAGTGAAGTCGTTCAGTCATGCCTGACTCTTACCGACCCCATGGACTGCAGCCTACCAGGCGCCTCCGCCATGGGATTTTCCCAGCAAGAGTATTGGGGTGGGGTGCCATTGCCTTCTCCAACTCCCAGCTAGGACTTGATGATTCTCCCATGGAAAATAAACAACTTCAGAAAACATTAACATCAGAGAAGGCCACTCTATGACCATAATTGATAAAGAATAAATAAGATCACTCTGTAGTTATGTATGAACAAAGACAAAAAATGTGAACTCTGTCCAAATCATAAACATATACAAATGTTTATGTAACATAATCATAAACAAATGATGACCAATCATGATCATAAACAAATCATGACCAATCTAGATAGCATATTAAAAAGCAGAGACATTACTTTGTCAACAAAGGTCCATCTAGTCAAGGCTAAGATTTTTTCAGTGGTCATGTATGGATGTAAGAGTTGGACTATAAAGAAAGCTGAGTGCTGAAGAACTGATGCTTTTCAACTGTGGTGTTGGAGAAGACTCTTGAGAGTCCCTTGGACTGCAAGAGATCCAACCAGTCCACCTAAAGGAGATCAGTCCTGGGTGTTCATTGGAAGCACTGATGTTGAAGCTGAAACTCCAATACTTTGGTCACCTGATGCAAAGAGCTGACTCATTGGTAAAGACCCTGATGCTGGGAAAGATTGAGGGCAGGAGGAGAAGGGGATGACAGAGGATGAGATGATTAAATGACATCACTGACTCAATGGACATGGATTTGGGTGGACGCCAGGAGTTGGTGATGGACAGGGAGGCCTGCTGCTGCTGCTGCTAAGTCACTTCAGTCGTGTCCGACTCTGTGCGACCCCATACACGGCAGCCCACCAGTCTCCCCCATCCCTGGGATTCTCCAGGGTGATGGACAGGGAGGCCTGGCATGCTGCAATTCCTGGGGTTGCAAAGAGTCGGACACGACTGAGCGACTGAACTGAACTGAACTGAACTGAACATTCCCAGTAGCAATGTATTAAAGATTGACTTACTCCACATCCTCTCTAATATTTAGTAGGTTTCACCTATGTAATTTTAACTGTTATAATAAGTGTGCAGCATTATCTCATTGTGATTTTAATCTGCATTTTCCTAATAATTAGTGATGGTGATTATCTTTCTCTAAATTTAATTATTAGTTCTAATATACTTTAGATTCATTAAATTTTTCTATTTTCAAAATCTTATTGTCTATGAAAAGAGGTTGCTTTACGTTTTGGTTTAATTATATTGATATCTAATTCACTTTAAAGAAATTCACCCAATTTAAATAGTGCAGACTTCATTATTTTTCTTTGTATATTCACACAAATGTATGACCATCATCACAATATAATTTTAGAACATTTTTATCACCCCAAAAGGAAGCTCTGTTTCCATTAAATAGTCTCCATTCCCTCCTGCTAGGCAACAAGTAAATTAATCCCAATCTCAATTTGTCTATTCTGAAGAATTCATACAAATGTATTAATATGGTAGGTGGCCATTTGTAGGTGAATTTTTTCCACTTAGCATAAGGTTACAAATTTTCATCTGTAGTCATTATTATTGCCAAACAATATTTCATTTTTTTCATAAATTGCATATTGTTTACTCATTAGTTTATGAACATTTGGGTTTTTCCACCTTTTGACTATCATGGATAATATTGCTGAAAACATCTGTTTATAAGTGATTATTTTTTCTTTCCTTTTAGGAAGAGATTTGGAAGGATTGGTATTAACTATTCTTTAAATATTTGATATAATTTACCAGTGAAGCCCTTTGAGTTTGGGCTTTATTATTATTATTATTATTAGACAGTGTAAGGTAATCATTTCAATTAGTACTGGGCTCAGATCTTTATTTTGGTTCCTCATACTATGTGGTCTTATACATAATTTTCCCATTGGTGAAATGTTAATAAAGGTATTTGTCATTGGTATGGCATACATGAAATTAATATAAAAAAGAATGAATAACAACTGTGGCTGGCATGTATTCAATAAGTATTCAATATATTATAAATACTGTTATTATATATCCTATTTAATCAAGAAACAAAGTATTAAGTATGGAACTTGACACAACACAGTTCTATATTTAAATGGATTTCCTTGAGCAAAGGATATAAAAATGCTCATTTAGCAGATAACTTTGCAAATGAAGATGATATTGGAACACATTTTATATGTTGGAGTACATTTCAGCAAGCATATACATGATATCATTTAAAACTTATGCAAGACTAGAATTTCAGAAATTTTGATTTCCAAGCACTAAAAATGCATATTTCCTTTCTTACTGACTTTTTATCAGAATTTTTCTAGCTCCTACCTTACAGTAGCCTTAGGCTGATCAGAGATCAATAAACTGGTACTTATAACTATTTTCTAAACTTTGGCTGGCAGTACCCAAAATGACTGTATGAAAAATGCACCTTAGAAAACAGCAGGTGTGTATTTAAATCTAAATTATTTAAGCTAGTTTTTTTCAAGTCCATTTACTTGCCACCACTTACTGCAGGTGTTATTTAATATATTTAAGCATGTGTTATTACTTTATATTTTATATCATCAAAGGGCAAAAGCATCTATGGGGAGATTTTCTGGAAACCTAATACGTGAGGAAATAGCATTAAGGACCATGAATAGTTTAACTCATTCAATTGTGTATGTGACATGACTTACAATAGTGCTGGTGCAAAATCAGCCTCCATCTTCTCGTCTCACGCAACTTTCCATAACACTTTTGCTTTTTGTTTCATATTTCAAAATTCTAAAGGATAAGAAACAAACAAATACTGCTTTTTATATTCACTTGTGCAGCTATTGAGTTTGTGTTTACCATATAAATATGTTTTTCTTTGTTCAGTATTATTTAAATAAAGTGACTGTCAAAAAGATAAATAATGGTCTATTCAAATCTACTCAAAACTTGTGATTATTCAGTATTCAATAGGAGACTGATACCTGAATATTTGTTAAAAACAAAAAAACAAAAAAAATGAAAACCAAAATTAAATGACACAGTAAGTTGTTATAGAGGATAGAAAACTTCATGTGCAAACATGTTGCCCTGAGGTCGGTGAATAAGGATCTGAACCTCAGAATATATTAAGTGATTTATGGGATTCACCACTCTGAGCTATTTCTGATTGCAAATATTTGATAATTTTGAATTAAAAAGCTACCAAAATTTAACTACTAGTCTTCAGATTTAGGTATCATGACATCTGGACACTTCACAAACTCTAATTTGCATAATACAGGCAGGATTTTTGCAATACATTTAACTTTAAAGATCTATTTTCTAATCAGGTATTATATTTGAGTATATTTACTTTTTATATCAAGTCTATTTAAAGTGACCTTTTCTGCTGCATCATAATCATGTAAAAGAGTTACATCTTGCCATTTAAATGCAAAATAGCTTAACCTTTGGTTCTTTTTAAAGAGTACAGAGCATTGATTTTAAATGGCAGATACTTAAATTATTTACTTTCACAAAAGTAGAAAAATAGAGTTTGATGATTTTTTTTCCTATTCTATTCCTATTCTATGACTAAATAAAATTCCTTATGATATATAAAGACAGCTTAGTTTAAAATATGTATTTAGTTGCAGTGTCACATAATTTAATAGTTTAGATAGTGCTTGTAGATATATAGACCCCCAACTTGAAATAATATCAGAAGGTAAAGAATCCGCCTGCAACGTGGGAGACTCAGGTTAGATCCCTGGTTTGGGAAGATGTCCTGGAGAAGGGAATCGCAACCCACTCCAGTATTCTTGCCTGGAGAATTCCATGGACAGAGGAGCCTGGAGAGCTACAGTCCATGGGATCTCAAAGAATCAGACACGACTGAATGACTAGCACACACACGCACACTCACATTCAAAATTTTAAAACTTTCATAAACAATATAATACATAAAATTGTGTGCTTTAAACCAAATACTTGTATAAATTTAATGCTAGAATTCTTAATTTTCTGTTCATATTCCCAACTTTGCCAAACTAACTCACTAATCCTTCCACAAAGATAAACAGCTGATTGTGAATTTCCTTGTCCATGTGATTGTCTGTATAACTTGGCCCTATATGATTCTGTTTCTTCAGAATTACACTGTCTCTGTAAAGCTCATTCCTCTATTCATATTCAAATGCAACGTCTTTTATTTTGCAAACCCTGCATTCATCACTTAATCTTTTAATAATTATAATTTAAGAACAGTTTAGAGTTTACAAAGAAATATCTCATTATTTTTTTCATTATTTTCAAGGAAGTTTCATGAGAAAGGCCCTGAAAAGCATTTTCCAGTGTAACCCTTACATGAAATTAATCTCCAACTTTCTCTTCAGTTCTCTTGTTCAACAAAAACTGCCCAGCAAGTGGCTCCTAACTCTCAAGAAAAATTTCTTCTTCTGAGAACTCTTTTTGCCCAGCTATTCATGAACCTACTCTAGGACTCTTGCCTGGAAAATCCGATGGACAGAGTAACATGGGGGGCTACCCTAGTTCAAGGGGTCACAAAAGTCAGACATGTCAGGGGAGTGTGTAATTCCCTCGGTTCTGTCTCATCACAACAAAAATTTGAAGCAATGGACCAATGTTACAGCTCTGTGTTTCAGCTCAGTTTTATTTAGAAAGTAAAGGAAAATACATCCTTGAGACATGAGGGCATGCTGACCCAAAAGACATGAAGAGGACTGAGAGAGAGAGAGAGAGAGAGAGAAACCCCTGGTCATTTGACTCCTCTTTCTATATATTTTTTTCTCCTTCCCATGGGCTTGCCCTATGTAAATTGGGCTAGCCAGGAGTGCTGTTTGTTTTACCTGAGGTCTTCACTCTGGTCCTTGGACCTTCCTTATTTTTGTGGGCTTTTCCTTTCCTTGTCCTTTAGCCACTGCCATTCTGGATTCCTTTTTCCTATTCTAACTACCTAACATTCCCCTCTCAAGAGATGGGAGGCCCAATTCTTTGGGAATCGGTGCGTTGAGGTCTTTCCGGCTACTTGCTGCTGAGCTGGGACAGCGAGAGGCATTGGGCCTCCCACTCTTTCTAGTCTCAGACCTCAGAGTCCTTATAGTGGTGTCCATCTAATGGTGAGTAATATTTTTCTGTGGTCGGCTGTAGTTTTATATATCCTTGTTGAACTGGCACTGCATATTGTAGTTTGTTGATCTGGGCAGAGACAAAATGGGTTAGACAATTGATAATACATGGAACCATCATAAGCAGCATCAATATTGTGGTAACAGGACTAGTAGGGGCATTAGCCAACTCCAAATTCCCATTGCCAGGAAGACCCCCCAAAGAGAGATTGTAGTCACCCTGAGAACCCTCCAGCTCATTCTTTGAGATCCTGTAGGGTCTGAATGTTTTTCTTGAGGACTGTGAGGCTTTCTTTAACTTAGCTGGAACTATTTACCCAGAAACAACATGTCTCATTCAAGATGGCTAAAGTCCCTCCTTGTTCAGAGATCAGAAGATCTATCTCCTGTCTGTTTTGGAATACAACCCATCCAAGCTGTGTTGGCACTTTAGAGCTTTCCTGAGAAATCTTATCCCCAGAAACTTATTTTTGGGGGTGTTCATTAGAATGGCACTCATTTGTAGTTTTGAATAGGTATCTGAGATCTCCCAGGGCTCACAGATGTATTGAGTATCCTCTTCTGTTTTATTCCATGGCTTGACTCATGAGTAGTGAATCCAGGAGTCAAGTCCTGGTACTTTGACTTCTGTGGGAGTAGAAAGTATTACAGAGTAGGGGCTCTTCCATGTGGGCTTGAGTTAAGCCTTTGGGTACTCATTTTTCCAGACTTTAATTAGGACTTGAGTCCCTGGAGTGTATAGGGCTGAATCTTTAGAATCTTTTGGGTCCTGGTTGATACACCACAAGCGTATATCCTGTTGGAATTGCCCAATGGCCATGGTATAAGACCAGAGGGTCTGAGCCTCTGAATGACCTAGGAAGAGGTCATTGACATAAACAAAAGGTCTCCCATATAGCATCTCATAAGGACTAAGACCAACCTGTTCCTTATGGGCAATATGGGTGCAGAGGAGAGCTATTGGTAAAGCCTCCTCCCATCCCAGGGAGGTCTCCTGGGTTGTCTTTTTTATGACTGATTTTAAGAATTGGTTGGCTCTTTCTACTTTTCCTGAAGACTGAGGCCTCCAGGAACAATGGAGATATAAGTAATGCTCAATGCTTTAGAGACCCCTTGGGTGACCTTAGAAGTAAATGATGTCCTATTGTCACTTTGTAATGACCTGGGCAGACCAAATCTCAGAATAATTTCATGCAGCAATTTTTTTTACTACCTCCTCAGCCTTCTCAGTCCAGGTGGGAAAGCCTTCAATCCATCCTGTGAATATATCTATCATGACTAATAGGTATTTATATTCTTGAGAAACGGGCATCTGGGTGAAGTCCATCTGCCAGTGCTCTCCTGGGTAGGTCCCTGGGCCAGTTGGGGTCTTAGAACTCCTAGGGGGTTGTTTAATTGTCAAGCGGGACAAGAGGAGACCACTTGCCTTATAGTCATTTGGAGGCCTGTTCCTCTGAAGGATCTTTCTAGTAATCTTTGGAGGGCCTTTCCCCCTAAATGAGCTGTGGCATGTAAGTAGTTAACTAACTTTCATTGGAGGTTCCAAGGCAGAAAAAGGAGTTCCTTCTTTTTGAATCATATGATCTTCTTGAAAGCCCTCACTCTTAGCTTTAAGAGTCTCACTCTTATATGAATATATGAAGGAATTTCTGGCAAATTAGCCTGTGGAACTAAGATGGAAATCCCTGTTAGGTCATTGTTCTGTAATGCTGCTCTCTTAGCTGCCTGATTGGCTGTTTGGTTCCCTCGTGCTACTTCCGTGCTCCCTTTTTGGTGTCCTTTACAGTGGGAAACTGAAACCTCAGCGGGCGGATGGACTGCCTCCAAGAGTCTAAGGATTTGATCACCATATTTGATTCGGGTGGTCAAGTGGCCTCTTTCTTTCCAAAGAGCAGCATATGCGGGCAGCACCAGAAAGGCATACTTGGAGTCAATGCAAATGGCTACTCTTTTTTCCTTTTCCCAGATCTGAAGCTCGAGTCAGGGCTAATTGGACTGAAATACCTTGTAGCAAAGGTTTAGCCTCTATGGTCTCAAAATTGGAGACTACTGCATATCCAGCTCTTCTTTTTCCATCCATGACAAAGCTGATTCCATCTGCATACCAGATTTCCTCAGGATTGGTCAGAAAATCTTCCAACAATCCCTCTCAGGGTTTTGTCCAGTGGTCCAAGGTTTCTAGGCAAGAGTGAAAGGGGAGAGAGTCCTGGGGGGTAGGTAGGAGGCTGGCTGAGTTAAGAACCTCACAAGGGGATATAGTCAGGTCTGGATTTTCCATCAGCAATACTTGACATCTGAGGATTCTTTGATCAGACATCCATAAGTGGCCTCTCCCATTCAGGAGTTGTTTCACTTGGTAGCTGGTAAAAATAGTTATTATGTCCCCAAAAGAGAGTTTTAAAGCATCTTCTATCAGGATTGCAATAGCTGCAAGGTTTTGAAAGAAGGGAGAGAGTTCTTCCCAATAAAGGAGGAGGACAGTCAGGGACCACTAGAAACTGGAGGGAAAATATTTGTCCATCCCAGCAACAAACTTCTCAGGTGAATCTTTTAGTAATTGTTTTCCTGTAGCACCCAAAATGGTACAGGTTTGGGAGGAAAAGGCTCCAGAGTAGGAGGTCAGAACAGAGTAGGTAGACCCTACTATTCTGTCAACCAAGAATTTCTCAGACCTACCTGCCACATCCAGTTGTACCCTTGGCTCCAGCCCCATGATGGTTATCCGAGACAGGTGGGCTGGCTGGAGTGGGCTGCTTCAGTCCTTTTGAATCATCCTGAGGGAAGGCTTGGCACTTGACCTTGAGGATTTGGGGTCCCGAGGGCAGAGTGCTGCCCAATGTCCCAATTGATGGCATTTGTAGCAAGCCATTTTAGGAGACTTGTCATGGTTTGGACACTCTGGCCCAATGCCTTGCCTGTCTACAGATTAGGCATTTGTCTGGTGCCTTGTCCTTCAAGGACTCAGGATTTGCCATAGAGCTTCCCTGGAAGGCGGCCAACATCTGGGCATGCCTTGTCTCTTTCCTTTTCTCCCTTTCCTGGACCTTGGCCTCCCTCTCCTGTTCTGTTATAAAAGGTGTTGGTGGCTGTCTGGACCATCTCATCTAAAGAGTCTGATGCCCAATGGGGCAGGAATTTGTCCTTTAAAATCACCTGTCCCTCATAAGAGTCTAAGTACAGATTGGTAAACTTTTGGAGGGCCTCTTTTAGCCTTTCCAGAAAGGCTATTGGGTTCTCATTGGGCTCCTGAGTTATTGCTGAGACTGGCCACAGTCCCACAAGTAATAGGCTTCCTTCTATTTCCATGGGTGGACTTCCTTAGGGGTTAGTCTTTCTGAAGCTTATCCTACCCAGTACTGTTGTAACCTGAGAGCCAGGCATCCCCGGGTCAGGGTGCAGATCCCCAGGCAAGCTAAGTCATGACAGCCTCTTGGAGATCAAATCCCCAGGCAGATCGAGGTATTCTAACCTCCTGGGACCCCTGGGCTGTGGATCCCTGAGCAGGTTGGGGCATGACAGCCTTTCAAGGACCAAATCCCTAGGCAGATCAAGGCAGGTTGACCTCCCAGGACTCCTGGTCTGGGATTGGGCATCCCCAGGGTCTCCAGCATGATTAATGCTGGGCAAGATTAAGGGGTTGTAATTTTAACTCATTGCCAATTTGTTCACTGCAGATGGGATAGATATCAAGATGTAAACCAATCAAAGTTTGTGCCCTGAAACTGGCAATCTGGTGAAATAGCCATAGACTTTATCCTCTTATTGCTCTGAGAGAATGTAAGTCACTGATTTCCTCCCCTAGTCCTCCATAAGAGCAGCTTAGGATGTTTCCAATGGTAAACATTTCATTATCATAGACCCACTTTAGGTAATATCAGAAGTAATGACAAAGGAGTGGGTTATCTGGTCCTGTTAAGGGGATTAAAGTATTTTAATAATAGGCAGGGTGGAGCAACGTTACCTACAAGGGGGCAGGGTCCTGGTTGTAGGAGTTAGTAATTGGCTTAAGAACAAATTGATAAGAGGCAATAGACTAGATGTTCCATAAAAGTGGAGTGGAGATTTGATCTGGGGGTGTGTTTGTAACTTTAGGAGAAGGGTGGTAAGGCTATGGGCCCAAACGGCCTGCAGGGCTAACTCCCAAAGTGGCAAACATTATCCCTGGAAGCCCAATTACCTTTGAAGGGATGCCAACTGGTGGACTTCTAGCGGGCATTGTGTGCCTGTCTTCCCACCCTAGTGGGTTCACTGAGAGATACTATTGTTGCACATGTTGTAGGAAACTTGGAAGATGAAGAAGGCCTGAATATCTAGAAGGATTGGATTTTATACAGTATTTCCCTCCCAGGGGCCACCTATTTTCTGGTTGTCCCTCCAGAAGATTGTAGAGGCAACATTGTGGGCCTGGACAGGGCTCAGGAAAAGAGCATGAAACAGGAGGGAAGGGGGCAGGGCACAACCTTTGACTGAATGACATAGTCCAAGGGCATAACATAAACTAATTAAAATCAAATGGGTCCAAGATGACAAGTCAAATTCAACTAAATCTTGATTCCCAATCTGCAAGCTAAATGACACACACAGGTATCAGGACAGTTTCAAGGCACTGTCAAAAAATGGAGGAGTGGGTGGTTCCTCAATGGTTGGGATGATCCTCCCATTTAATTAGCATATGAATTTACCCAGCTTGCAAAACCTAGCCACACCACATTCCATGGCCAAAACACTTGGCCTCTGCAATGGCCCACACCCTGTGGAGTGTGCTTCTCTCTGGATCTGAACAAATCTACTTCTTACCTATTGCTGTGTCTCTAACTGAATTTTTGCAATGAGATGTCAGAGCCTGAGCCTCATTAGTTCCTGAAGCCAGGCATCATGGGTTTTGGCCAGGCTCAATCTTGGGAGAGAGGAGCTCAAGGACAGGAGGAAAAAGCAGTGGGAAAAACGTGCCAAGGAATCCCCTTCATAACCTGCCAGAAACTCTGCTAAATGCCTGACCTATGCTCACAGTTTTCATTGGCCTGATCCTTGGCACAAAGAAGATTAAGGGCAGAAGAACCCCCACCAGCTTGGGTATCAGCTACTGGGGCCCAGCGGATGGTGGAGCTTTGGTACACACTGAGGCGTAGGTCCTGCCAGAGTCCCTCAATCTCACCCACTGCCACTCACCTGTTCATGGGGCTTTCGAGGAAACAAGAAATGAAAGATTGTAAAGGAATTAAGATTTTGTTAGGCATATGTCCTTCCAGCCATAGGAATAAGGACCTCCTACGTTAACCAGAGGTCTTCTCGAATCTGAGACTGAGCCATGTGAGCTTTCTGCTGAGTTCATTTCTCACTGTCCCAGTTTCCAGCACCCTGGGCTTCTTGTCACTTCCCCTGCGCTGGGTTTGCTTCACATTCAGCTTCCACTGTGGGAGCTTTCACTGAGTTGGGCTCCTGCTGTGCTTGGCCTCCTCCTTGTGAGGGTCACACTGAAGTTGTTTCTACCAGGTTAAATCTGAGAAATGGCACCATAAATGTTGGGGGAATGTGTAATTTCCTCATTTCTGTCTCATCACAACAATAATTTGAAGTACAGACCAGTGTTACAGCTCCGTGTTACAGCTCAGTTTTATTTAGAAAGTAAAGGAAAATACATCTTTGAGGCGTGAGGGCATGCCAACTCAAAAGATGTGAAAAGAAGAGAGAAAGAGAGAAGAGAAACCCCCAGGCCTTTGGCTCCTATTTTCATATGCGTCCTTCTCCTCCCCCTGGGTGTGCCCTATGTAAAGTGGGCTAGCCAGGAGTGCTGCTTATTCTACCTGAGGTCCTCACTTCAGTTCTCAGACCTTCCTTTGTTCTATTTTCCCAGGATTTTCCCTTCCTTGTCTTTTGGCTACCACCATTTTGGACTCCTTTTTCCTATTCTAACAACCTAACAGACACTACTTAGCAATTAACCATTCAAGAAAAACCAGCTGAACTATTGACATTCAGTTCAGTTCAGTCGCTCAGTCATGTCCGACTCTGCGAGCCCATGAATTGCAGCACGCCAGGCCTCCCTGTCCACCACCAACTCCCAGAGTTCACTCAAACTGATGTCCATCGAGTCGGTGATGCCATCCGGCCATCTCATCTTCTGTCGTCCCCTTCTCCTCCTGCCCCCAATCCCTCCCAGCATCAGAGTGTTTTCCAATGCGTCAACTCTTCGCATGAGGTGGCCAAAGTACTGGAGTTTCAGCTTCAGCATCAGTCCTTCCAATGAACACCCAGGACTGATCTCCTTTAGAATGGACTGGTTGGATCTCCTTGCAGTCCAAGGGACTCTCAAGAGTCTTCTCCAACACCACACTTCAAAAGCATCAATTCTTCGGTATTCAGCCTTCTTCACAGTCCAACTCTCACATCCATACATGACCACAGGGTAAACCATAGCCTTGATTAGACGGACCTTTATTGGCAAAGTAATGTCTCTGCTTTTGAATATGCTATCTAAGTTGGTCATATCTTTCCTTCCAAGGAGTAAGAATCTTTTAATTTCATGGCTGCAGTCACCACCTGCAGTGATTTTGGAGCCCAAAAAAATAAAGTTGGACATTGTTTCCATTGTTTCTCTATCTATTTACCAAGAAATGATGGGGCCAGATGTCATTTTTTGTTTGTTTGTTTTTGTCTTTTGAATGTTGAATTTTAAGCCAGCTTTTTCATTCTCCTCTTTTACCTTCATCAGTGGGTCTGCATTGCACAGTTTCAGCAAGAATCCTTCTAAGTCAGTTTACAAAAAATTCCCTAGCAAGAACATTTGATCATCCTCAATATCTGATCACCCTGGCCTACCTTCAGTAAAAATCCTTTTAAGTCAGTTTAGCAAAAATATCCCTCCTCTTAAAATCTCCTTTTTCATCCACTGACTCACACTCCTTGAATCTGATCATTCACTATAAATCTTCACTTGTTTTCATTGTATTTGGAATCAAGGCATTTCTATTTTGAGGTTTCTTTCCCACATTTGCAATAGTTCCAAAATAAAATCTATTTTTACCAAATCAATTGCTATTAAGTTCTGGTTTTTCTTTAACAGCTCTGAATTAGTCTCACATTGCATTTTTTAAATTAAAAATTTATGCTTAACAATTGTCTGGTTAATTTTCTTTTACTCTTATGACAGGGTTACTATTTCTCTAAGAATGTTGAGGAACTCCATTTTTATTGGCTCTTGTGTATAACATTCAAAATATTAATGCCATTCATTGTCTCTTGTTACAAAGGTCTACAATGAGTAATCTGTAACAGGTACTGACATTATGTTAACTTCTTTTAGCAAAGGATTTTATTTATATATTTCATTTGAAAATAAAATTATAAGTGATTTAAATAATGAAAAGTTTATATCAAGAGAATACAATGATTCTCTGTGTAAGATAATAGTTAAAAGCTCTTAGGAATCCTCTTTTCAATGTGCAAACATGTACTTTGAGAATTGTATAATAATCTTCAGCAGGAATAAAATTTACATAAAATTTAACAAAGGGACAATTTCATAAGTTTTCTGAATATCTTTTCTTGCTTTTAGAAGTATTTATGGGGAAGATGAAGGATGTTAAAGCACAAGACCAGTTTATTTTAGGGATTAAGATGTCTAGTGATTTGTCAAACTATTCAACTATTTGGAAAGTAGAGACTAGAAAACAATTATTTCACACAGACCAAAAAAATGTATTTCTCAGATTTATCAGTGAAACAAATTGGAGGAACTAATAAATAAAGGATAAGTAACTATAAAATATAATACTGAGTTAATTAATTCTATTTAATAAAATAATTGGGATTTACATGTGGTGGTTCCTTAATTTTATACCCCCAGACTCCTTTGTTTATTGAAGGAACAAAGTTAGTCATTATACAGTGAGATGTTTTAAAAAAAACAAACCAGCAGGGTTGTAAAAATTATGTGTCTTTATATGTGTGCATGTGCTAATCCATAATCTTTTGTTATGGGTAATGGAAGTAATTTTTTCCTTATTAAGAAAAATATAAATCTCTATTTATCCCAGCAATAGACTGATGAATGTTATCAATCTTAATGGCCCACTGAAGACCACTTACCCTTGTAAATCAATTTTTAGTGCAATTTAAGTATAAAATCAATTCTGCAAATTATTTATGCTTTGTTCATGTATATACAAACTGAGTTCATTTATCATAAAGGATTAAAAATACAGAGAAGTTAAAATATTTTTTTTATTTAAAATAAAAAAGTAAACATGTATATACTTCCTAAAATTTTCTACAAATGTAAGGCCACCTTAAAAACTGAAGGTTTTATATAAATAATCTGTTTAAATGAGTATAGGCTTCCCTGTGGCTCAGATGGTAAAGCATCTGCCTGCAATGCGGGAGACCCAAGTTTGATCCCTGGGTCAGGAAGATCCCCTGGAGAAAGAAATGGCAACCCACTCCAGTACTCTTGCCTGGAGAATTCCATGGACTGAGGAGCCTGGTGGGCTACAGTCCATGGAGTCGCAAAGATTTGGACACAACTGGGTGACTTCACTTTCACTTCTGGATTTGATTAGTTTACTATTTTCAGGCTTACAGGTGGTGCTAGTGGTAAAGATCCCGCCTGCTAGTGCAGGAAACATAAGACATGTGGGTTTGATCCCTGCATCCAGAAAATCACCTGGAGGAGGCATGGCAACCCATTCCAGTAACACCCAGTTTGCTTTCTAAAGTTATAGCTACTTAGTAAATATTACATAAGTGAATAAAGAAGCTACCCAAAATTAATATGAACAAATATGTTTTGTACACTTGCGAAATATTAAGTGCTGTCCTAGGCAACAGAGATTCAATACAAATATAATTTATGTTAAAAATGATACATATTTAATGGGAACATTATACATAATAATAAATGCATATAACCCAATGTTTTGGTTGTAGTATAAATGAGAGGATATTGCTGGATATTAGAAGGGTCATGTGCAATATAATGGGCTTCCCAGGTGGCACTAGTGGTAAAAGGACCTGCCTGCCAATGAAGGAGATGTAAGAGACACAAGGTCGATCCTGGGTGGGGAAGAGCCCCTGGAGGAGGGCATGGCAACAGATCCCACTATTCTTGTCTGGAGAATCCCATAGATAGAGGAGTCTGACAGGCTATGGTCCCTAGGGCTGCAAAGATTTGGACATGACTGAAGCGACTTAGCACACACATGCAATATAACTTGGCATGGAAGTAGCAGGAAGACTTACCTTAAGAGGTAAAAGTCAAATCTCAGGTAGATCTCACATCCTTTTTACAAAGAAATAAAAAGCAAAAACATTCTTTTTTAATAATGCTTGAAACTCTTAATCTGCTTCATTTCATGGAAGGAAAAGAACACTAGGCACTGACATTACCTACTTTGTATGCTCTTCATGCTTTAAATTAGAACTGGTGCATTGGAAGGACTGATGCTGAAGTTGAAACTCCAATACTCTGGCAACCTGATGCAAAGAACCGACTCATTGGAAAAGACCCTGATGCTGGGAAAGATTGAAGGCAGGGGGAGAAGGGACAACAGAGGATGAGATGGTTGGATGGCATCACTGTCGCGATGGACATGAGTTTGAGTAGGCTCTGGGAGTTAGTGATGGACAGGGAAGCCTGGCGTGCTGCAGTCCATGGGGTTGCAAAGAGTTGGACACGATTGAGTGACTGAACTGACTGCTATAGAATTCCTGTTTGTGAAAGAATGGTAAGCATGTCAGCATTGCCTACATACAGTGTTCTTTATTTCATGGAGGATATCAAGAATAAGATTCAACAAAATAAAGGAAGTAAGATGGGAAAAATGAGGCTTATTTTGACTCAATGGAAAAGATTCTGATGCTGGGAAATATAAAAGGCTAAAGGTGAAGGCAGCGACAGAAAATGAAATGGTTAGATGCCATCACTGACTCAATGGACATGAATCTGAGCAAACTCCAGGAGATAGCAAAGGACACGGAAGCCTGGTGTGCTGCGGTCCATGGGGTCACAAAGAGTCGGACACGACTTAGCTACTGAACACATTCTGACACAGACCATATTGTAAGTTCCTAGGGTGATGCAGCTTACTAAATGCAAGATCAGGAGCTCTTCCCTGGCAGTGTGACTGTGGATGCAATACTAGCTTTTCTGGTATGCCATTGCATTTTTAGGAAAGTGAGAAGGCTGAGGTAAATGATGTGGTCTGGGCAAATTACATAACACATTTTGCTTCATTTTGTCATCTGAAAAATGGGAATAATCACAATATCTGCCTCTTGATGTTTTTGTGACAAATAAATGAGATAGTATTATTTTAGGAAAGTTCTAAACATCTAAAATTTTCTTAATATAAACACTATCATTGATAATTCAAAATTTATGGTACTTATTAGTATATCTAAAGAAAATTAAAATGTCTTTTTGTTTTAAATTCTTTATTTGTTAAAATTTGGTTAAAATGAAAACTTTTACTCAAACTTGGAGGGATTCAGATTGCATGCCCTGACAAATTATTTCCTCTGTTAGCAAAGTCCATTCTATACATAGATTGATTACAGTACTTCAATAATTATAAGAGTTCATTGTGAGAATTGACTCACTATGAAAGAACAAAACCATTTCTACATCTTCTCCCACATAAAATGCTCTAGGATGAAAGTAAAGTAAACAGTAGCAGTACCGTAAATAAGAAAATTACCATTAATAGAGCAGAAATTTTAGTGAATTATAAAAAGCACAGTCAGAATTGAATACAATCTCTATTGTATTCTCTGATGTAATCTCTAAATAAGTAGACTAGGGGAAAAAAAATCACACTTAAAACATTAGAGGGTCTCTGTAGAGTTAAGATGTGTGGTCCGATATCAGAGTCAACTGATACAAGGCCTAACAATCCTGGGAAATTGTCAATACAGTTTATTTTTGGAAAAATATACCAAGAAGCAAGATTTTCTCCATTCTTTTGAAGATCAGTCGGCTTCAGGGTTTCACTACTGTATAAAACATGTTCAATTGTATGGGTGGCAAAGCTATGTCACAGATACCTAGGAAACTTACTAGTATGAAGGACCACTCTTCAAATAAGTTATTGGACTTCTAATTCAGCAACATAGGGGGTTAGCCCCATCATTAAATTCCTAGCCAGCATATTAAATAAAGAAAATAAAATAGAAATAGTGAAGTAAAATATTAAATTAGTCTTCACAACTAACACTAATGTAAATATTAAAAGAAACGAAGGGAAACAAAGTGGATTAGAATTATAAAGTTCTTTTTAATGGCTGAGTAATACTCCATTGTGTATATAATGTATGGCAAAACCAATACAATATTTTAAAGTAATTGGCCTCCAATTAAAATAAATAAATTTAAATTAAAAAAAAAGAATTATAAAGTTCATTTGGTTTGCTAGACATACCAGTTAAAAAAGAAAATCAACTGAACTTTACATGCTAATAACAAGTAATATGAAAAATATTGCTTTTAAATTATTATTTAAACCTATAGTAAGAAAACTATAGTCTAAGATGAATATAATAAAAGATGAGCAGGAAGTTTATAAAGAATATCATAAAATATTTCAAAACATGATGAAAATTATAAATATATATAGAAATTAATATGTTGGTATTTAACAAGATGATATTTCATAAGGTTTCTCCAGCTTTATCAAGTTTACTCAATTTCAATTAAATCTTGACTTAATTTTTCAAGAAATAAGTCTATTAAAATTATTTGGAAAAACAAAGGCTAATAATAACAAAGAAAATTTTCAGTAAAAAAGTTCTGTAGGGAAAACTATCCTTTCAGGTAACAAGGTTTATTGTAAAGTTACATCACTAAGGAAAATATGACATTGGGATATTATATATGTAAACCCAATGGAACACAGACCAGAAGCAGAACATGTGATAGATGATAGAGTTATCAGAGTAAGCTGATTAGTAAATGGTAAACTATTAAAAGTATTGTAACTGGTCATTTATAAAGGAAAACATAAAACTGAATTATTCCAAACCATTACGCAACCAAATTTTGGAAGAAAGAATGAAATTGTCTATATGTCAAAAGAAAAATTTTTATTTGGAGAATTTGCTTCTAGTCACTGCCTTGTAAATTTTGGTTATTTGTACCAGTAAGATGTTCTTGTTGGAGGTTTAAAATTCTCTGGGCTGGAAGCACACATTTGGATTACTGATTAATGGTAATAGTAAAAGTAAAGCCTGTGAATAAAGGGGCCACATGTCTGGATACTTACACTGTTAGGGTTTTCATATTTTCTATTTTCCTGAATCATGTTGTTTAGTTTATCATTAAATCTAGAGTCCTCTAGACACTTAAACTGAAATTGCTTTCCATTTGAACTAATACATATGGATTTTTATCTCTAGATTCACTCATTTATCATTCACATATTCTCAGTAGTTTAGTACCATGAGAAAAGAAACTATAATAGCATTAACAATAGGATACAAAATAAATTTATCCTGAATAGTATAGTTATAACAAATGCATTCAGATGCTTTAATATTTTAATAACAAACTACTTGCTTAGTTATATTTCTTTTTTAAGTCACAACAATACATTGAATTTAACCTGTTTAAGACCATAAATTATTGTTCCAATAATTTTTCAATAATTATTCAATTATAATTATTTCAATTACTATTAGTATATTTTCCAAGTTAGTTTTTCTTAAAATTGATTTATTAAAATCATTTTAAAAGTTAGAAAATATTGCATAAAGAAAGTATCTTTTTATAGAATCAGCTTTTTATTTATTTTCTGAGGGTAATTTTCCATAAAAATCTACATAGTTTGAATAAATTACTGAATAAATTGTGGAGAGTAACATCAGATTTGTATTTAGCTTTTATTTTTAAGTGCTCCATTGATTAAAAATTGCATATTTAATGATGTTACTAGTATTACTCATAAACTTCATTAGTAAATCACATATAAAATACATAAAAGATTGTATTTATGAACTATATAAATCTAGCATATAACTTGTACTTTGCTAAAATTAATTTAGGGGATATATTATAAAGTAGTTTCTAGAGTAAAGATATCAAAAGAAAAAAAAGTAAAAATGATACAGTAAAATATTCAGGAATATTCCTCAAATTTGTATTAACAATTTCAAACTATATTACTATCTAAAATATGCCACTCAAGGCTAACTCTAATCTTTACAACATATAATTTGATTGCCCTGCTATTCATTTCTAGTTACTTATGGGTATTCTTTCAATATAAGTATCAAATGATAATTATTGCTGATCATATTACTAATATATGTGAAGTATTCTGCTAGACTATGAAGCAAATATGTTGAATAGATCAACAAGGAACCAGGAGACATATTTAAGAAAGGTCACAGAAAATGGCTCTATGGGGAGATGCCTTTGAAAACCTGAAGGCTGACAAAGAGCAGACCATGTATCAGTTCAGTTCAGTCACTAAGTCATGTTCAGCTCTTTGCAACCCCATGGACTGCAGCATGCCAGGCCTCCCTGTCCATCACCAACTCCCAGAGTTTACTCAAACTCATGTCCATTGAGTTGGTGATGCCATCCAACCATCTCATCCTCTGTCATCCCCTTCTCTACCTTCCCTAAATCTTGCCCAGCATCAGGATCTTTTCAAATGAGTCAGCTCTTCGCATCAGGTGGCCAAAGTAATGCAATTTCAGCCTTAGCATCAGTCCATCCAACCAATATTCATGACTGATTTCCTTTAGGATGGACTGGTTGAATCTCCTTGATGTCCAAGGGACTCTCAAGAAGTCTTCTCCAACACCACAGTTCAAAAGCATCAGTTCTTCAGTGCTCAACTTTCTTTATAGCTTAACTCTCGTATCCATTCTTGACTACTGGAAAAACCATAGCTTTGACTAGATGGACCTTTTTTGGCAAAGTAATGTGTCTGCTTTCTAGGTTGGTCATAACTTTTCTTTCATGGAGCAAGTGTCTTTTAATTTCATGGCTACAGTCACCATCTGCAGTAATTTTGGAGCCCCTTCCCCCCAAAAAAGTCTCTCACTGGTTCCATTGTTTCCCCATCTATTTCCCATGAAGTTATGGGACCAGATGCCATGACCTTATGTTAAGTTTTAAGCCAACTCTTTCACTTTCATCAAGAGGCTCTTTAGTTCTTTTTTGCTTTCTGCCGTAAGTATGGTATCATCTGCATATCTGAGGTTATTGATATTTGTCCCTGCAATCTTGATTCCAGCTTGTGCTTCATCCAGTCCAGCATACTCATGATGTACTCTGCATGTAAGTTAAATAAGCAGGGTGACAATATACAGCGTTGACAACCTCCTTTCCTGATTTGGAATCAGTCTGTTGTTCCATGTCCAGTTCTAACTGCTGCTTCTTGACTTACGTACAGATTTCTCAGAAGGCAGGCCAGATGGTCTAGTAGTCCCATCTCTTTAAAATTTTCCATAGTTTGTTATTATCCACACAAAGGCTTTTGTATACTCAGTAAAGCAGAAGTAGATGATTTTCTGGAACTCTTTTGCTCTTCTGATGATCCAATGGATGTTGGCAATTTGATCTCTGGTTACTCTGCTTTTTCTAAATCTAGCTTGCACATCTGGAGGTTCACATTTCATGTACTGTTGAAGCCTGGCTGGGAGAATTTTGAGCATTACTTTGCTGGCATGTGAGATGAGTGAAATTGTGTGGTAGTCTGAGTATTCTTTGGCATTGTCTTTCTTTGGGATTGGAAAGAAAACTGACCTTTTCCAATCCTGTGGCCACTGTTGCGTTTTCCCAATTTGCTGGCATATTAGTCCAGCACTTTCACAGCATCATCTTTTAGGATTTGAAATAGCTCAACTGAAATTCATCACCTCCACTAGGTTTGTTCATATTGATGCTTCCTAAAGCCCATTTGACTTCACATTCCAGGATGTCTGGCTCTAAATGTGTGATCACACCAGTTGTGATTATTGTGTATAGTGTAAGGAAAAACTTCCAGGCAAAAATAACAGAAGGAAAACATTTAAGATCTACTCTTAGGAAATGTCAAGTAACCAATACAGTAATGTTCATTCTCACCACCATGCTGTATAGCAGATCCCCAGAATGTACTCATCTTATAACTGAAAGTGTGCATACCAGTGTCTCCCCATTTCTATCAGCCCTTATACCCTGATAACCAACAACATACTGTCTGTTTCTATGATTTTGACTTTTTTCCTCATTTAATGAGGTCATATAGTATTTGCTTTTTTCATATCTCACTTATTTCACTTAGGCTAATGCCCTCAAGGTTCATCCATGTTATAACACATCTTAGGTTTTCCTCCTTTTTAATGGCTGAATATTGTTCCATTGTATATGTATGGAGACAACCATATTGTTTTTATCCATTCATCCATCAACAGACAGTATGTTTATATGTATATTGGCTGTTGTGAATAATGCTACTGTGAACATAGTGGTTCAGATATCTTTTAGAAAAGCTGCCTCCACTGAAAGATGATGTCTTTATCAATAGACTGGACATTAACACTGAATATAGGTAATTTTAGATGTCAGGGAAACATATTGGTGAGGATAAGTATGACAAAAGGGAAGGTAATTGATATAATGTCTGACAATTTTGGAAATAACCCAACTAAATGAAAACAGGAGAAGATGGTGAAAAGTTGGGAAGAATAATAAGCTTGCTGATTATTGTTCTGTAAAAGCTGGATATCAGAGATCTCACTGAAATGGAAAAATCAATCAACATACATGTATCTAAGGAATACGTATGAATACAATGAAAATAACGCTATAGACAAAATCAAGTTGTGAAAAAGAGAAAATCATGGTTAAAGTATAGGATACAAGCTCATTACTATTTACTGAAAAATTAAAAAATAGTGCCTAAAGAAGGAGAGACCCAAGTATATTATATAATGATATGATGCCAAAGAAACTGCTGGGCACATAAGGCTTCTCTTGCTAACAGTAGAAAACTTAAAAGGTGAATAGCAAAAGAGCTGGTAATAAAATACTTTGGGTGTATATGAAATATAAATCACAATACAAAATAACAGAACTGAGACCCAAACTATCCTGTTATTTCAGTAACTGTTGATTTTAATCTACCCATAAATAATCAGATTAGGTAATAAAAATCAAAATTATATGAAATAAACTCAACAAAAATTAAGCAATCATAAGTTAAATAGCAGGATTCATAAAATTAATAACAGAAAAGTATAAATCAAGTACAAAATAAGGAATTTATGGTGTCTTGAATCCTGGAGATACACAAAAGCTGGAATATCCAGAAGCTTAGTGAGATACATAAGTGAAGTCAACTATGTTGATCTGGTTTGTGTGAGTTTATAAATGAACTATTCTATCAATACCTCTCAAATCTACCTTTGTCTTAATTTTGTAATTGCTGTAACTGAAAAATATACAACATATGTGTAAATGATAAGTCTTTGAACTACAAATGTTCATATCATTAATAAACATTTTTTGAAATGATATTTTATATGCAGTCTTTAATTATCTAGAATTTGCAGCTTTACTTGAATGTGGAGGTTATATTCAGACAGTGTGTAGATCTGATCTAGAGATAGGAAAGGGTGTTCCCATGATTTTTTTAGTTCAATATAAAGGCACTATGAATTGATTTAAATTATCTGTTACTCAAAAGCAAGAACTATTTCCCACAAAGTACACAATTATAAGGATACTCAAAGAGATTACTTAGAAAAAATAATATTATAATATACTAGCATATCTCATTTAACATTGTCTTTATGATATATATATATATATATATATAAAAAGAATATTGTGGACTTCCTGGTGGTTCAGTGGTTAAGATCTTGTGTTTCCACTGCAGGGGGAGGGGGATTGACACCTTTCTGTTTGGGGAAGTTTCACATGTACCACAGTGCTCCCTCCATGCCCAAAACAAGCATATTGTGAGGTTGATTGTATTTTGATAATTTTTCAAATTATTTATAAGTTAATTTTATTTTAAGTGAAAAACATGGCCAATAAAATTTAATTATGCATAAAATGAATATACTTTTATAAATGTAAGTAGTTAATGTGGGGCTCACAAGATAAAGCAATTAGAAAGTGTAAGAACACCTCATTGGTGACTGCATAAATAATGAAGAGTGGGAATATTAATAGTCCCTTTGCCTCAGTAGGGATTTTTAGTACCACTTAATTTTCATGAGAGATTATACTGTGTATTATAATTAATATATTCATATTTAAATAAGTGAGCATTTATGTTGACCTTTAAATTCCCTTCAAGTTTTATGAGTCAATATATAGCTTGCTGAACTAAAAGAGGTATTATATATGTTTACTAATCTAGAGTTAACAAAAGGGAAATGAAAAGTCAAAATGCATGTAATGAATAATTTTATTAACATTTGACTTTAGTTACCATAGATGTTTTAGACTTAACCCACTCTGTAAGGTATGCAGTTTCACTTTTGCTTAAATAAATATCTCTATTTAACAGGTATCTTATTCTCGTTGGACTCAACTAGATGAGAAACAATTTTCATAAAATGTTTAATTCTTATTTGCCCTTTAAAATAGTTTCCTTCCACTGTAACACTTTCCTGTAACATTTTATTGTTTAAATTATTTATCAGATATTTTGCATTTCCACTTCATAGTACTGGCTAGAGTACATTCACACCTCAACATTTCCCCCCTGTATTTGGTATTATCCTCATTCAATCTGTTGGTTGTTTCTGCATTTCTCCTGCTTACTTGCTCACCATCTGGTGTTTTCCCTTCTCACTCCCTACGTCTCATTCTGACACTCTGCCTTTTGTGTAGATGACATCTACCCAATTTTTATCTGTTTCTCCTCCAGTTATGCTCTGTTCTGTGTTCCACATCTCTTCTTCTCTATCGTTTTTGTTTCTTTAGCCATAATTAAATTATACCAATACATTCTCAAATCCATGAATCTTCCCACATTCCCAGGGTGATGATGGTTTTGGGACTGTCATAAGGAAGAAAAATTTCTGATACTTAATTTAAATAAACATGAGTGAATTTAAATAACTTGTTGGAAAATAAGTTTATTTTCAATTTCAATAATCACTTTAAAATTTTAAATTAAAAGACTATTAAAGAATTTCAAAAGATATAATTAAGCCTTTATTTAATTCAAAACACAGATATCACAGTATATATCACAAGTACTTTAATCACTTCATCTAAGTACTAAACATTACACACTTTGGTAATATTACCATTTTTTTCCTTATTTATTGTGTGAAAACATAGGCTCATTAAAGCTCTACTTTTACATAATTACAGTGCTGGTTTATACATCAGAGTTATCAATCAAGGCCATCCTATCTCCAAATTATCCCTATTTTTGTCCTTAAATATTTTAGTAATTTTATCACTACATTTTTGTGAATAATGTCATATAATGTTTACAATATTGTTAGCCTGTTTCCTAGGATTTCATGTTATTCCATGTTATGAACATGTGTTTTAGGAACTTGTTTTAGGATTTAGAGAAACTTAAGATAAGCTTTTATCTTACCATTCTTGAAAGATAATTATAAATGTTAAAAATATTTATAAGCTAGTTTTTAATTGAACTATAGTTGAGTTACAATATTATTTTAGTTTAAGGTGTATATCATAGTGATTTGATATTGTTTATAGATTATACTCTATTTAAAGTTATTAAAAACATTGGCTATAGTCCCTGTGTTGTATATTATATCCTTGTAACTCATTTATTATTATTTTGTACCTAGTAGTTTGTACCTCTTAATCCCCTTCACGTATCTGCTCCTACCTCAACCTCTGCTTCCCTCTTAAAACCAAGGCTTCTTCACTGATGACTACTGTGAAAGAATTTCCAAGACAAGTGGTAGAGAATGGGAAACCAGGCTGAATCTAGTAGATACCCTGAGGCTAGCAAGCAAAGCTCGGGTTCTGAGTAAACAAGGTGACAGAATTGGAGCTGAATTACGTAAAATCCTAGAAGATGATGCTGTGAAAGTGCTGCACTCAAATTGCCAGCAAGCTTGGATAACTCAGCAGTGGCCACTGGACAGGAAAAGGTCAGTTTTCATTCCAATCCCAAATAAAGGCAATGCCAAAGAATGTTCAAACTATTGTACAGCTGCAATCATTTCACATACTAGAAAGGTTATGCTCAAATGCTTCAAGCTAGACTTCAGCAGCATGTGAAATGTGAACTTCCAGATGTACAAGATGGGTTTCAAAGAGGCAGAGGAACCAGAAATTAAATTGCCAATATTCCTGGGATCATGGAGAAAGCAAGGGGATTCCAGAAAAACATCTACTTCTGCTTCATTGACTACACTAAAATCTTTGACTGTAGATCACAACAAATTGTGAAAAATTCTTAAAGAGATAAGACTATCAGACCAACTTACCTGTTTCCTGAGAAACCTCTATGTGGGCCAAGAAGCAAAAGTTAGAACCAGACATGGAAAAACTAAATAATTCAAAATTGGGAAAGGGGTACAACAAGGTTGCATACTGTCACCCAGCTTTGTTAAATTATATGCAGAGTACATCATGCAAAATACCAGTCTGGATGAATCACAAGCTGGAATCAATTGCCAGGAGAAATATCGACAACCTCAGACATGAAGATGGTAGAAAATAAAGAGGAACTAAAGAGACTCTTAATGAGATTGAAAGAAGACAGTGAAAAAGTTGGCTTACAACTCAACATTCAAAACACTAATATCATCACATCTGGTCCCATCACTTCATGGCAAATAGAAGGGGAAAAAGTGGAAACAGTGACAGATTTTATTTTTGTAGGCTCCAAAATCACTGTGGATGGTGACTGCAGCCATGAAATTAAAGATGGTTGCATCTTGGGGGAAAAGATATGATAAACCCAGACAGCATATTAAAAAGCAGAAACATCATTTTGCCAACAAAGGTCCATATAGTCAAAGCTATGGTTTTTTCAGTAGCCATCTATGGTTGTGAGAATTGTTCCACAAAGAAGGCTGAGTGCTAAAGAATTGATGCTTTCCAATTGTGGTGCTGGAGGGGACTCTTCAGAATCTCTTCAAATGCAAGTAGGTCAAGCCAATCCATCCTAAAGGAAATCAACTCTGAATATTCATTGGAAGGACCATTTCTGAAGCTGAAGCTCCAAATCTTTGGCAGCCTGATGCAAAAGAGCTGACTCACTGGAAAAGACCTGGATGCTGGGAAAGGTAAAGAGAGAAAGCAACAGAGGATGGTTAGATAGCATCACAGACTCAATGGACATGAATTTGAGCAAACCCCAGGAGACAGTGGAGGACAGAGGAGCCTAGTGTGCTGCAATCCATGGGATTTCAAAGCAGACATGACATAGCGAATGAACAACAACAAAACAAGGTAGTTAGAGTTTACAGGGGAGAATACCATAAAGGAGAAAGCAGAACAGCAAGAGAACTCTGGAGGCCTGCAGAGGTTTCCTTACGTATTGTGTTTAATGCTGATCAGAAAATATAGGTGAAGAAGGTAGTGAGGAGCATGTCTGCAATCACTGAAAGGATTAGAGTAACACTACCTGGTGATCACACAGGGCCAGAAATTTTTATTTATAAAAAAATAAATGCAGAGGAGTGTAAGATAGGTTTTTTTTTTAACATTAATGAAGTATCAATTTGAAGCATAAAACAATAATAGCATGTCATAAATGGCAGAAAAGAAATTTTAATATAATATTGTACATAACAGGAGCAAGAATTATTTTAAAAAATCTATGTTTAAATCAAGTGTTGAAGGTTCTTTTAAAGAACTCTTGTTTCTGTTTTATTTCAAATATCTGGATTTTATCAAGGTGACTTTAGTCCATATTACTATTAGAAGATACTTTTTTGGTAGGATGAGAAAAGAGCAATTGTACAGTGATCTGCTCTCCTTTTCCAATGTTCAACATCATATCTGCATCTTTTGTGGGATAGGAAAATACCTACACTGGAAAGCTACATGGGATCTCATCATAAGACCTTTTTACTGATAAGTCTCAGTTCAGTTCAGTTCAGTCGCTCAGTCGTGTCCAACTCTTTGCGACCCCATGAATAGCAGCACGCCAGGTCTCCCTGTCCATCACCAACTCCCGGAGTTCACTCAGACTCACGTCCATTGAGTTGGCGATGCCATCCAGCCATCTCATCCTCTGTCGTCCCCTTTTCCTCCTGCCCCCAATCCCTCCCAGCATCAGAGATAAGAAAGCCTTCCTCAGCGATCAATGCAAAGAAATAGAGGAAAACAACAGAATGGGAAAGACTGATAAATCTAGAGGGATAATAAAGAAAACTTTAAAAAAATGTTATATCAAGTGAAAGATATACAAGGCATGTATACAGAGAGCAGTGAAATGTTATAGGTGTAAATTATGAATTGTTTGAATTGTTTAACATATTTGTATGCATTCATGTAATGAAAGACTTAATACTAAAAAAATGTCAATTTCCTCCAAATTTATGCCTAGACTAAGTGCTATCATAATAAAAATGACAGCAGGTTTTTAGTGGAAATAGGAAAGCTGACTTTGAAATATATATGGAAATTCAATTGTCAAGACTAGCTAATAATTTGAAAAAGAGTTGCAAGTGCAGAAATATGATAGCAAAACTTAATATAAAACACAAGTATTAAGGACTATAAAGCAATAGAAATACTTAACACAGACAAATTTTCTAAATAACTGAGGCTTCTAAATTAAATTACACTTTCAATGCACACTCCATAGACATATAAAGGAGTGTGCATTGAAAGTGTAATTTAAGTTAGAAGCTTCAGTTATTTAGAAAATTTGTCTGTGTTAAGTATTCCTATAGCTTTATTATGCTTGATACATGAGGTGTTACAGCTCTGACTTCCTAAAGGTCTTTGTATTTGAAACAATCCTGTGATTTTTTTTCTAGGTGTTAATAGTCAGTTTTACCTGGAGCACAGGACTTCTGTAAATGATGCAGTTTTGTTGCCTGTGCTCAACAAAACAGGTTTTTGAAAACAGATAAACCAAAAATGGCCATTTAAAGAATAATATTTTATATCTTTCCTCATACTTAAATACAATGGCAAAATGTTGGCTCCACTTCATCCAAGTACTGATATTTTAAAAAGCTGAATAATTACTGTGCCTGATTTGATGAACTCTACTTCCACTTTTCTAGTATATTAAGAGATAGTATTGTTCACTTAAAGCTTATTAAACTATGGCTCATGTTATTTCTTCCTCTCTGGAATGTCAGCCCACATACATTATTCACACGAAGCAGAGTGAACTTTAAATAGGGAGATTATACTGGAGGGAAATAAGAAAGCCATCATTTTCAATTTTACCCCATACTGTTATTAAAGGTTACACAGGCAGTGATCTTTCTTTTTCCCACTTTTTAAAGCTCTATTTCTTTTCTTTTTTACTTTCTATCTTATTCCTTTTCATCTCTCATAACATCCACATAATTCTGATTGTTTTCCTTACTGACTTGAAAAACTGCTTGAGTTATTATAAATGATATATCGTCTTCATGTTGTGAGCTAGACATTTAAATTACTTCAGATGAATAAGACATTGTATGCTATTTTACTTTCTTCTGTTCTTTGTCTAGAATATTGTAGAGGTGAACTAAAGTCATTAAGTGTGAAAATATTTGCTTGAAGCATTTGAACACCAAGTTTCAGGCTACTGTAAATTAAATTATTAAACAATGACAATTATAAAAAAAATGCAGACAGACCTTTTACTAAGAGTAAAGTATACAATTTTACACACAGATTTTCCTGACAATCATATGCATATTTATCAGCAAAATGTTTCCATAACAGCATTTCCATATTAGATGACTGATATATGCTTTAACATCACAGGGAACACATAAAAATGTTGCTTATTATTTAAATTTAAGTTTATGGTTTTTGAGGAAATATTTAAACCTGATCTTCCCTGGGAACTCAGCTGATAACGAATCCCCCTGCAATGTAAGAGATCCTGGTTCAATTCCTGGATCCAGAAGATCCCCTGGAGAAGGCAACAGCTACCCACTCCAGCATTCTTGCCTAGAGAATTCCATGGACAGAGCCTGGCAGGCTACAGTCAGTCCATGGGATCACAAAGAGTTGAACACTACTGAGCAATATTCACTTTCTCTTTAAACTGAAACTTCCAAAACAACGTATTCAATTTAATTGCTAGCTTACATTTTAATAAATAAAAATAAAAAGTGACATAAAAAGTGGCAGTATGATCTAGAATTCTTATGAATTATTAGGTATATTAATTGCTGTTATTATTAATCACTATATCTATTTGCTTTTGGTTGTCTTTAATATATTTCATAGCTAGGAATATTAGGAAAACTAGAAGAAAAAAAACAAGTTTCAATCAACCACTGATATATCCATCTTGAAACTCTTTATATATATACCATAACAGTAGTAAGTTTTTGTGGAAAAAACAAGTTTTTGGACATGATACATCTATTTATTCTATTAATTTGTTGTATGAATAGAGGTAAGTTACTTAACAACTTTAAAATTATTTCATTATGCCTTATAGAGGAAACAGAAGTCAACATGACCTGTAGATAATTTTTACTAAGAGAATGAAAAAATAGACTGAATACAAATTCATTCACAATTACTCCTACCTTCCTCCTTATTCCATCACCATTTATTCAGTTTTCCATTTTGAATTTATTAAAGATAACTACTAGCTTTATGATTTGTTAGGTCTTTCACATCAAGATTTTCAACTATTGACTCTGAAAATACATATTTTTAGATCTGATTCAACTGATGAAATCTTGAGGCAAATATCTGGTTATGGAGTGGCATCTTTCCTTGAATATCTCATTATTAACTCAATTTTCTAAATATTTACTGAAATAACTTGAAAATGTGTGCCCATGAAAAAACCTGCATATATATGTTTATGGCAAGCAACCTTCTCCTTAATCAACCAAAGATGGAAGCAACACCATGATAAATAAATAAATAAATGATAAATAAATAAAGATGGAAGCAATACTAGTATAAACAAACGAATAATTGAATATGTGGGTTGCCAAATATGGGGTCGCACAGAGTTGGACATGACTGACGTGACTGAGCATCAGCAGTAACAGCAGCAGACATATATGGGCTTCTTTGGTGTCTCAGTGGTAAAGAATCTGCCTGCCAATGTGGGAGGTGCAGGTGATATGGGTTTGATCCCTGGGTTGGGAAGATCCTCTGTAGGAGGAAATAGCAACCCACTCCAGTATTCTTGCCTGGGAAATCCCATGGACAGAGGAGCCTGGTGGGCTACAGTCAATGGAGTCATAGAGTTGGACAGGACTGGAGCAACTGAGCATGTGTGAGTGCATGTGTATGTGTGTGTGTGTGTGTGTGTGTGTGTGTGTACATATATCTAAATTTATATCTACTAAATTATTTGGAAATCTCCTGAGTGGGAAAGAGAGAGAGAGACAAAACTCCCATGTGGGAGAATTCCAAATAATTTAGTAGATACTATATCTTGAGGAAGATGTAGAAGGAAGACCCTCACCCCTTAAGAATGGGCCACACAAAGGGTCTTACTTCTAAAGAGGACTTCCAAAGAATATGGTATAGAAGTGGTGATAATAAAGGAATTTAACAGTGGAGAAACCTCACAAACACTGATTCCATTGATCAAGGTTAGTATAAATAGTGATTTCATGTTCAAAGTTTGTACTCTTTATATACGATGAAGGGCACTTTACCTCAGTGGTAAACACATAATTCAAGTCTGATCATGAGAACAAACATTAGATAAATCTCAATAGAGGGATATTCTGCAAAATATCTGACCAGTATTCCACAAAGTCAAAACAAGGAAAGTCTGAGAAACTGTCACAGCCAAGAAGACACTAAAGAGATATAATGACTAAAAATAATGTGGTATATTTGATGGGACACTCTAAAAAACTATGGCATTAGGAATAAACAAATAAATAATTTTTTGAAAAAGGAAATTTGAAAAAATATGGAAGTTAGCTTAATAATACTATGAAAAAGTTCAGTTCCTGAAATAGGTATGATCAAAAGAAAATGATAAGACTCTCCTATGTTAGGGCAAATATCACTCAATTTAAAATGTGAAAAGATAACATTCAAAGATAATACATTCTGGAAATTATATCATATAACTAATAATGATTTTAGGAAACAAAAGCAAGGTGGAAATTGAAAAATACATCAACAAGGAAATGACAGATTAGAATAACATAAGAAAATCCCAAGACTTCATGTATAATAGTGTCTGCAAATGTCCATAAATAAGAGTAAAAAAAAAGACTTAAAAATAGACACAATTTAATGAAATTTAAGAAAACCAATGGATAAAACCAACAACAAAAAAGGACATACTTAGGAAAAAGTAGATGATTTACCTTAAAGTTACCAGTCATATTGGCATCAGACTTTGCATCCCCAACATTAAAAGCTAGAGACAATACAGTAATGCCTTCAAAATGCTGATGAAAAATAAAAACAATGAAATGCAAAATCAAATGGATTTCAGAATAACTAATATAATGTGAAAGTGGTTCAGTCGTGTCTGACTCTTTTCAATCCCATTCACTGTTGTCTGCCAACTCCTCTGTCCATAGAATTCTCCAGGCAAGAATACTGGAGTGAGTAGCTGATCCTTTCTGCAGGTGATCAGCCAAACCCAGGTCTCCCACATTGCATGTCAATTCTTTACAAGCTGAACTACCAGGGAAGCCCAACTAATACCATACACAATATTAATAATATTACTTGTACATATTCATATTAATAGTATTATAATAGTATTCACATAAGCAATAAAATGTAGCTCTAAGAAAAATGTTAATTATAAAAATCACTAAATTTATAGTTTAAAGTATTTGATTTATCACAAGTAGTTCAGTTCAGTTCAATTCAGTCATTCAGTCATGTTTGACTCTTTGCAACCCCATGGACTGTAGCATGCCAGGCTTCCCTGTCCTTCATCAACTCCTGGAGTTTGTTCAAACTCATGTCCATTGAGTCGGTAATACCATCCAACCATCTCATCCTCTGCCGTCCACTTCTCCTCTAGCCTTCAATCTTTCCCAGCATCGGGGACTTTTCTAATAAGTCAGTTCTTCGCATCAGGTGGCCAAAGTATTGGAGTTTCAACTTCAGCATCAGTCTATTCAATGAATATTCAGGACTGATTTCCTTTAGGATGGACTGGTTTGATCTTCTTACAGTCCAAGGATCTCTCAAATATCTTCTCTAACACCACAGTTCAAAAGCATCCGTTCTTCAGTGCTCAGCTTTCTTTACAGTCAACTCCCACATCCATACATGACTACTGGAAAAACCACAGTTTTGACTAGAAGGACCTTTGTTGGCAAAGAAATGTCTCTGCTTTTCAGTATGCTGTCTCGGTTGGTCATAGCTTTTCTTCTAGGGAGCAAGCATCTTTTAATTTCATGGCTGCAGTCACCACCTGCAGTGATTTTGGAGCATCCAAAATAAAGCCTCTCACTGTGTCCATTGTTTTCCCATCTGTTTGCCATGAAGTGGTGGGACCAGATGCCATGATCTTAGTTTTCTGAAAGTTGAGGCTTAAGCCAACTTTTTCACTCTCCTCTTTCACTTTCTCCAAGAGGCTCTTTAGCTCTTCTTTGCTTTCTGTCATAAGGGTGTTGTCATCTGTGTATCTAAGGTTATTGATATTTCTTCCAGCAATCTTGATTCTAGCTTGTGCTTCATGCAGCTGGGCATTTCACATGATGTACTCTGCATATAAGTTAAATAAACAGGGTGACAATACACAACCTTGACATACTCCTTTCCTGATTTGGAACCAGTCTGTTGTTCCATGTCTGGTTCTAAGTGTTGCTTCTTGACCTGCATATAGATTTCTCCAGAGGCAGGTAAGGTGGTCTGGTGTTCCCATCTCTCTAAGTATTTTCCACAGTTTTTTGTGATCCACACAGTCAAAAGCTTTGCTGTAGACAATAAAGCAGAAATAGATGTCTTCCTGGAACTTTATTGCTTTCTTGATGATCCAATGGATGCTGGCATTTGGTCTCTGGTTCCTTTGCCTTTTCTAAATCCAGCTTGAACATCTGGAATTTCACAGTTTATATACTGTTGAAGCCCGGCTTGGAGAATGTTGAGCATCACTTTGCTAGAGTGTGAGACGAGAGTAATTGTGTGGTACTTTGAACATTCTTTGGCATTGCCTTTCTTTGGGATTGGAATGAAAACTGACTCTTTCCAGTCCTGTGGCCTAGAAGGCCACAGGAGCTATGAGGCTGAGTTTTCCAATTTCGCTGGCATATTGAGTGCAGCACTTTAATAACATCATCTTTTAGGATTTACAGATTGGTAAATGAGCTGACTCATGTTTACAGCTTCTCAGGATGATTTTGTTCTCTTTTTTGGCTTAAGGTTGAAGTATATGTATTGTATTTTTCTGGAGGTACAGAGGGATGTTCTTGGAATGAGGATAGTGCAATTCCTGTTTACCTTTATCTTGAGGATATTGCTTTTTGTTGGTTCCATTTACTAGGGAGCCTGCTACTTTACTATGCACTGTGGATTCTGGACCCATTTACTTTTCTCCATGTAGTCCTTAACAGTCAAGCTTAAATTCATCTGTATTAACAAAGGCCTTTGGGATAAAAATGGCCTCAGTAATTATTAGTCTTGTTACTGTGGGCTCCTATTTTTGTTAGTTTGATATAGTAAGACTTCTTATTTTTCCAATTATTTGATACATTTGAAGATTTTTTTTTAATGTTTTCCTCAGCATTTTTACTTGCTTTTTTGTGGATCAGTTCAGTTCACTTCAGTCGCTCAGTCGTGTCCGACTCTTGGCAACCCCATGAATCGCAGCACACCAGGCCTCCCTGTCCATCATCAACTCCCGGAGTTCACTCAGACTCATGTCCATCAAGTCAGTGATGCCATCCAGCCATCTCATCCTCTGTCGTCCCCTTCTCCCGCTGCTCCCAATCCCTCCCAGCATAGATCAGTTCAAATAACCTAATTTCCAAAAACTACCCGCAAATATAAAAGTGTTTTACAGTTATTAAAATTGAAAAATTATTTAAAGAGTTAGAGATGAATGTGTCTTGCAAATTGACACCTAGGCTATTCACTTCTCTCCACCCCATTTCCATTTTCATATTTATATCATCTGTTCTTATAGGAACTGAGGAGCCAACTAAAATTATATCCAAATGGTTCCAATAGTGTTTTTAGAAGTGTACTTTCTCTATGGAATGCTTAAAGAAGCTCAATGGTTCTCGATTTGCAGACATTTGAATTTCATATTTGAATACTTCTGTACTTCAAGATGTTCCCTGACTTAATTTCAAAATAAAGCTCCAAAAGTCTACCCTCTCCCTGCTGAAAACAAACAGATAAACAAAACAAACACCAAGACTAGCTATCAAGTGTTATCCTGAGTTTTAAAAGATACCCCCAATGCGGCATTTATAATTATAAAATGTAAAAGCCACGATATAAATAAATGTAAAAGTAGTATAGAAGGAAGTTGAGAGAGTTTTTATCAAGTGGGTAAGATTTGTGTCAATGATTTACAATGTAAATTTCTCTTCTTGGATTGAAGAGGATATAGGCAGTTCAAATAGAATGATGAACTTTGAGTACAAGTTAAGGAAAAGAGAGTTGACAAGGAAGTATGAAAAAATTTACAGGCCACTTTTAAGGCTAAGCTAGGGGGTAGAGAAGGGAATTGAACTGTAGTGAACCCAGTACATAGATTTCTGTGTTTTGTGTTCCTGTGGCTTGAGAAAAGTGCTGGAAATCTATACAGGTTAGATTATTTGTGGTGACAGTGATTTTGCAGAGCATATGTAACAAAAGGGCTTCCCAGGGAGTGCTGGCGGTAAGGAACCAGCCTGCCAATGCAGGAGACATGATTGTATCCTTGGGTGGAGAAGATTCCCTGGAGGAGGGCACAGGCAGTCCACTCCTGTATTCTTGCCTGGAGAATTCCATGGACAGAAGAGCCTAGTGGCCTACAATCCATAGGGTTGCAAAGAATCTGACATGACTGAAGTGACTTAGCATCCATGCACTCAAGCATGTAGCAATTAAAAAAAAAAAATAGAAAGCCATTTTAAGTAAAGAGAGAGTAAGTCATGTGATAGCTCTTGTACTTATGGCTCAATAGTGAAGAAAATTAGGCCAGAATAGATATTAAAAATATGAACACACTGTTGTGATTTGAAGACTGGAGAGTTGATATGTTTTTATATTATACTGTGCTTATTGAGTAAGAAAATGAAAGACCACATAATATGCACTTATTAAATATCTGTTGATTGCCATGATACAAAAATGCATATCACTAAATTGAATTAGTGATTTTTAATCATCAAAGTTTTAACTAACTTTTATTTTCTGTTTCCCTAAATTTAGATTGCAAACAGTTCAAGATCACCATTAAGTTTAAAGCAAAGTATTTTCACATTTTACTTCATTTGATTATTAGCATTTTGGAATTGGTTAAAAATGAAGACAAATAATCTCTCTGATCATATGACTAATTATTTTTCACATTGTGAAACATACAGTTGACCTGAATTTGTAATCAATTATTAAGAGCATGATTTTGCTCTGTGATTTTGCTAGCATTTACTTGAGTAGATAAAAGGGAGAAATTAGTGTTTTTAAGTGTAAAACTCCTAGCATGATTTATTTCTCAAATTTTGAACATCCTTCGGACTAATTTTGTCACTATATCACATTAGTACTAATTGAAGAGACTCAGATTTAAAGTCTTGTTCTTCTAGATGAAACATAATTTGAATTTCAAGAAATGCAAAATGTCAGCGCTTCTTAAGTGAAATTAAATTGCTAGAAAATCATGCTGAAATGTCTTAAAGAAACTGGAATTTTACCACGAAAATATTTTTCTGAAACTTTTAAGGAGTAATCATGATCATAAAGCAGTTATAAAGAGCCTGGTTGCATTAGATATTCTGCACTAGAACACATAGAAAAGTAGTAGTATAATTTTGGTTTTTGTTCTCTCAGAGCCTTCATGGTTAAGCGCTAAATTAGACCTATGTACTGGACATATAGAGAAGAAAAAAACATTATTTAAGCAAAATATAATCCAGAAAGCTATTTAAAAACACATGTATATGTATACAATTCATATACACCCCCCCCCACTACAGCACTTCTTTCTTTCCTTTCCTAATTCTCATGCTTCCATGAACTCTGAAATACCCTTCTCAAAAACATTTATCCTCCTGCAGGAACTATTAGTGAGCTGAATCAATGCTCTATTTACAAATTAGATTGCCTTAGGGAGTTATCAAGGGATTTGGCTATTTTTATATTTCACTTACCACCTTATAGCAGTTCCCTTCAGAAGTAATTAGACAGGGTCAAAAGCCAGGAATTACAACAGCATCATGGACAAGGAGACAGTAAAATATTCAGAGACACCTTTGACGTCAATTCAATAGAAACCTGACAAGACAATACATCTTGTAAAAGCAAAGAGAGTAAAGTGAAAGTCTCTAGTCACGTCTGACTCTTTGTGTGACCCTGTGGGCCCACCAGCTCCTCTGTCCAGGGAATTCTCCAGGCAAGAATACTGGAGTGGGTTGCCGTTCTCTTCTCCCAGGGATCTTCCAAGCCAAGGATCGAACCCAGGTATCTTGCATTGTAGGTGGATTCTTCACCATCGTAGGTGGATTCTTCACTGTCTCCATCAGGAAAACTGAAAAATAAGGACAATGGCTTTCTAAATCTTTCTCTTGTTATTTCAGCTTGAATTATTATTAGAAGGTTAATTTTCTGCTGTATTAAGGCTTTTAACTAATACTGAATATTAGATATATCTATAGCTCTACATAGATATCTATAGCTTATAGATCTAATAATAATTGATAAGATTATTTTGATATCATTGATATCAATAATAATTGATATTAGAATATATCAGTTATTATATCAAGTGGGTACGATTTATGTCAATGATTTATATCAACTATATAAAATATATAATGTAATATAGATCTATATATCACTTTTCCAGAAATATTATCTAGAGCAGCTGTGCACTTTTATGATAAATTTGAACATTATCTCCAAAAGTTAGTAAGGTATGTTTATTTAGTTTATATGATAGGGAAGTCTAAAAATAACATTTTATTTAAATTCAGTGGAACATATAATTACTTTCCAAATCACACATGAATGACCTTATTAATCTAGATTAAAAGACATTTACATAATACAGTTCCTTCTCAGAATATAAAACAGCATGAAAACACTGCATATAAACTATATAAATACTAATAAAATAATAAATAAAAGTTAATCTGAACAAATCATAATTCACTCACTAAAAGACCACTGTTAAAAATAAACTTATAACATCAATATAATTTGATTAAAGTGTATTTTAAATTTGTATTCCATAGGAGGTCTGTAAACCCATGATATTTTAGGCTGTTTTTCAGTTGCTCAGTTGTGTCCAAGTCTTTGTGACCTCACAGACTACAGCACACCAGGTTTCCCTGTTCTTCACCACCTCCTGGAGCTAGCTCAAACTCATGTCCATTGAGATAATGATGCTATCCAATCATCTCATCCTCTGTTGTCCGCTTGTCCTCCTGCCTTCAATCCTTCCCAGATCAGGGTCTTTTCTAGTGAGTCAGCTCTTTGCATCAGTTGGCCAAAATATTGGAATTTCAATTTAAACATCAGTCCTTCCAATGAACACTCATGACTAATCTCTTTGTTGGCAAAGTAACCTAAAATTTAAGGTTAGCATTAATAATTTCTTTGAGAAAGAAGTCTGCAAAGGCCTTTAATTTTTTTTTTTTGAGAGTTGAAAATTTTGAGAGCTATAAATTATCAAGTGTTTTAGGATTTGAATTAATAAAAGTTAATGTTTCTATTATTCTATTAACTGACAGAAAATAAAATTCCTGAGAAATCCTTTAGCTAGACCTGCAAAGAAACCAATATTTAAAGATCAGATCAGATCAGTCGCTCGGTCGTGTCTGACTCTTTGAGACCCCATGAATCACAGCACGCCAGGCCTCCCTGTCCATCAGCAACTCCTGGAGTTCACTCAGACTCACGTCCATCGAGTCAGTGATGCCATCAAGCCATCTCATCCTCTGTCGTCCCCTTCTCCTCCTGCCCCTAATCCCTCACAGCATCAGACGCCTTTCCAATGAGTCAACTCTTCACATGAGGTGGCCAAAGTACTGGAGTTTCAGCTTTAGCATCATTCCTTCCAAAGAAATCCCAGGACTGATCTCAGAATGGACTGGTTGGATCTCCTTGCAGTCCAAGGGACTCTCAAGAGTCTTCTCCAACACCACACTTCAAAAGCATCAATTCTTTGGTGCTCAGCCTTCTTCACAGTCCAACTCTCACATCCATACATGACCCCAGGAAAAACCATAGCCTTGACTAGACGAATCTTTGTTGGCAAAGCAATGTCTCTGCTTTTGAATATGCTATCTAGGGTGGTCATAACTTTCCTTCCAAGGAGTAAACGTCTTTTAATTTCATGGCTGCAGTCACAATCTGTAGTGATTTTGGAGCCCAGAAAAATAAAGTCTGACACTGTTTCCACTGTTTCCCCATCTATTTCCCATGAAGTGGTGGGACCGGATGCCATGATCTTCGTTTTCTGAATGTTGATATTTAAAGATGGATATAATCTTATTGTTGGTATATACATTTAACTGTTCTGGGTGAATCCATATTTTAAATACTCTGAGATATTTGCCCATGTTGACTGTGCTTTATTTTGTTTTTCAAAATATCTTTTGGATGTGGATGTGTTCTTTTTCCATATTTGCTATTACCACCTACATTTGATAACCACTTCTTACCTGGGTTTTAACAATGCTTCTAGCTTTTGAATATTCCTAATTCCTGTCACTACTGCTTACCAGATTTAAACACTGTTAACCAGTTAGAAACCAGTTAACCAACTGTTAAACTGACTTTCTCTATTATGGCTTCTCACTATATTCTTTAGAATTACTTCTATTTCTCAACAATTAAGTCACCCTGGGCAGCTTAAACTATATTACTCCAATGTATTATATGAGTAATTCTATATTATTTCTTTTACAGACTATGCTTTACAGGAACTATGTTACCTAAAACTTGATTCTTGGTTCAGTCACATCTTCATATGCTGCTGCTGCTGCTGCTAAGTCGCTTCAGTCATGTCCGACTCTGTGCAACCCCATAGACGGAAGCTCACCAGGCTCCCTCATCCCTGGGATTCTCCAGGCAGAAACACTGGAGTGGGTTGCCATTTCCTTCTCCAATGCATGAAAGTGAAAAGTGAAAGCGAAGTCTCTCAGTTGTGTCAGACTCTTAGCGACCCCATGGACCACAGCCTACCAGGCACCTCCATCCATGGGATTCTCCAGGCAAGAGTACTGGAGTGGGTTGCCATTGCCTTCTCCCACATCTTCATATAACATTAGCTAAATTTTATACCCATAACAACCTTATTTTACCTCAAAGGTTTTTATTTCCTTTCTTTTTAAATCAAAATATATTATAACAAGTTATTAAAATTATTTTAACCAAACTCTTTTTACATTTCCTTTCTCCAGTTGAAGCAACTTTGCATTAAATATTTTTAGCATGTCAGATAATTATGGACCAAGCATAAGCATAATACCTATGACAGAGAATTTGATAAAGGGAGGCCCATGTTCTTTGCTGAACTAGTCCAGAGTGTTTTTACCTCATTGAGCCTGGAGGGGGTTGGGAAGGCATGATTCTTGGTTTAAATATCACAACTGTTTTTTTCTTTTTTCTCAATGAAGATTTATTTATTAATTTTTTTCCATTGTACATTTTTTTAAATATATATATTTTATTGAAGTGTAGTTCATTGCAGTGTTTCTGGTGCACAGCAAGGGAACACAGGGAACTATACCTATAATGCAAAATAATTTCAGGACTCAGTTCTAAACAAATTTTAGTAGGTAATCCTGAATACATTTTCCTTTATTTGTTATATGTCCTCAGGGCCATTTCTAGAGGCTGTTTTTACGTTGTAATTTTCAACAGTTGCCCTGTGGAGTAGGTCCATAAAGCTCCTCACCAGCTCACAGAGCTAGGCATCCTAGACATTATTTTTATTGTATTTAAATAATTAGTTCATAATATACAGAAAAAAAAAAACCATCGATACTTTGGGACACAGTGCATGAGGGAGTTGGTTAGTCCTTAAATAGCTCTTTTAAATTTTGTCTACAGGCAAAATTATTTGAATGTGTGCTTAAATTGGCTATATCAATCAAAGTAAAGGTCAGTTGAATCAAATAGCCTTCTTTGACTGCTTTTCTGTTTTATAATGCTGTTCAGTCAAAATTTTGAAAAAAATTATTCTCATAAAACAATGTGATTATATTAAAATATTTTCCAACTTTTAAATGAAGGACAGGGAAAGAACATGGCAGTTAATCTGAGTTTTAGTCTTTGCTTGTCCTTAACTAAATACATGATCAGTGTGGGGGAGGGGGGAATTACATTTCTGTTCATTTTCTTAAATTGTAAAATGAGAGGATTCAATACTCTTACAGGCTAGTTTGGGATTCTCCTTATGTGAATACTATTAACTATACTAAATGTAGATATCTCCTCCTGGTTGACTGTATATCTCTTGTATGTAATCCTATTCTGTGAATACTTCTTGAATAGTACTTAATCTGTAATATCAAACTTATTTGTTCACTTGACACTTTCTTCTATGTGTCAAGAAAGAAATATTCTCCATCACAAGATGGAGTGATGTGAAAAGTGGGATTATGTTTTGTGAAAAACTTGTGAAAAGTGGGATTATGTTTTATGAAAATCTAAAAGAATGTTTTTATATAAGAAATACTTATATAATTCAAAGATTTAAAAATAAGTTAAACTAAAAATTAAATTGAAATTTTACCAACTGTATTCACATTTTCTGAAGTCTACTTCTTATAATAATTTAATATATTTTAGAAATACTTTCATCTACTATGTCTTTTTAGCTCTTTCAAAAACTGAATAGCTTTAAGATTTTTTTTCTTTTACTTCTTCCATTTTTTCTTAAGACATACAACTAATATCTAATGAAAGCTAATAACTTTTCTAGTATTCAAGCATGCTGTGTATAAAGCCTATATTTTCCAAACTTTCAAGTAAATAATTAGAAATGACAAATACAAAAAAGTTCCTTGAAGTAGGCCAGGAGTTTATTCAGCTAAAGACCGAAGCACAATTTCGTTAGTAGTTCACTATTTTGTAGACTCACAATTGAAGAAGAATTTGAACTTTGCAGTTCAGGAAACTAAATGCAAATAGTAAACTCTGAGTTGTTCAGACATACATCAGTTTTCAACAAAACTTTTTTCAAAACGAAAAAAGTTGAGATGATATTAAAAGATTCATCCTATTAAATTATATATTATGCAATAAATAAAGAAACAAAATGTACTGGGATGGATAGTAATTTGTAGCACATTGTTTTTAAAAATATCTAGGCAAAAAATATTCTATTGATGCTTTGGTACAAAAGTGTATCCATCTTTATCTGTGCTAAATTAGATGAACAACTATTTCCCAGGCATATTTTGTCCCTTTCCACATTATTATGTCTCACAAATTTATGTGAGATGAAGCAGCAGCCATATACTAAGACAGACACCCTTAACTATTCTATTTATTCTCATAAAATGACACACCAGTCCTTCTTCTATTAACTGTCAAAACATTTTTATTTTCTCCTAGTTAATAATGAAAACTATCTCCTCCTCATGTTCATCACAGAAATTTTAGGCACTGACACTCCAATGACCCATTCTTAATATAACAGTTTAAGAATCATATTACTGGAATATTTTTGAAAGAGTTTAAATCATACATTACATGTTTATAACTTCAGAAATGAAAACAGAAAGTTATGAATTACTTTCTTCCTTTGTGGGATGAATTTGATGGAATTACACTTGGGAGTTATACAGTAACTAACTTTGTGACAGAGTTGAATAACACATACTATTTTTATAGTACATGAACATGATACTTTACCATACTTACGAGGTACTGTTCAGTTCTAGTAAAAATTTATCTTCTAAGCACTTGTTTTTGTTCATCCTATTAACTGAGAATCTTATATTTGACTATGTTTGACTCTGTCTTTAGGAAATCGCAGGACTTTCCTGGTGGCTCAGACGGTAAAGCATCTGTCTACAATATGGGAGACCTGGGTTCTACTTCTAGCTTTTATACATGAGTTTGGTATTTCACTGAAGAAGGAAACAGCAACCCACTCCAGTATTCATGCCTGGAAAATCCCATGGACCAAGGAGCCTGGTGGGCTACAATCCATGGGGTAGCAAAGAGTTGGACACGACTGAGCGACTTCTGTGTGTATTGGTATTTCATATGATTTTATTTTCCTCTTCTGAAGTTCCTCAGATATTTATTATTTAATGTATTTTAATATATTCATTTTGCAAATAATAATGAGGCTGAATTGTATGGAAAACAATAATATTGCTTCAAAAAACTGAAGAATTTCCATTCCCCAAAATGCAAAGTCATGCTCAGAGGTTTGCTTGTAAGAGAGTAAGAGCAAAAGGAGGGAATTTCTGGTGGGAATCTAAATCTGACTTTCGCACAGATTCTCACTGACCACCAAATTGCTGTGGAGAAGGGAGAAAATTCCAGTCTTCCATGAGCTTCATGAGAAGGTACATTGGCTGTAGTCAAACCTACATAGTTGGGTGTTTGGCTCCACCATTGACTAGTTATGAAGTGGTTGACAAGTTACATAACCTTTCTTTATCTTGGTTTTTAATTCTATAAAATCATAATAATAGCAAGACCAAGGCCAAGACCTTGTAAGATTTTTTTGTGAGGATTAAATTGTGCTTAATACAGACACACACACACACACACACAAAGATACACACTCAAAATTTTGAATATGCTTGGTGTGAGGTAAGTCATCAACATGGGTTAGCTTTGAATATTGTTAGTTAAAAGATTATAATTAATCTAATTAGAGACCCATGCAATTTGGCAGCATACAAGTACCTGCTGAATTGGTGGTAATAAATATATACTAATACAATTGATACCCTAAGATAGGAATCTTTTGAATATGTGAAATAACACTTTAAATTTAACCTAAGTAAAACAGTGGGAAGAACATTTTTCCCTAACATATTACATTTGCAAATTTATAACAGATACAACATATACTAATTCATTTTAAATTAGTAAAAAAAATGTGAAATAATTCTTAATATTGGACTTGGAACTTATTTCTTAGCTTGCTTCCTGTTCCTTTTTTTTTTAATGTTATAATAGTGAAACCCTAAGTAAATAGATGAAATCTGATTATTAATTTTGTTTCAGTGATCTCAGAATAAGAGGTAACCTACTATGTCATTACGTAAAGCTTATGAAATTATATTTTTGTTTAATTTCCTGTTAAAATAGTTATTAAATCAGCTGGTTTTGAGTTTATGGTAATGTCTTTTCCTTCCAAGTGTTGATTAGAAATATTTTATAATGGTTGAAGCATTAGCAACTAGTGAAAGTCACAGTGACTGTTTATAGCCACATGATTTGGCTCTCAGCATGTTAATGATTCCTTAAAGAAATGCAAACCAATTTAAATATAATATGGAAACTACTTATAATAAAAACCAGTAGTGAAAACTCCATGAAGTTTAATCCTCTACTAATTTTATGTGTTTTATGCTATAATTTTTGAGACTTGATTAGATTCAGAGGGAAAAAAAATCTTACTGAAATAAAGATAATGACTCACACTGAATAATTTCTTTTCCACCAAATAAGCAATGATAATTGAAATTTGTGACTTTAGGGGTTAAGTTTAACCACCTTTAAAATGATACTTTCATTGTTGACCAACTATTCAAATGAGCTCTGATTTCAAACAAGTCATCCTTTTAAAGGCCTTTGACAAACATTGCTGAGTGTCATACATCCATATCCCCAGTTCAACTATCCGTGCCCATAATTTGACTGTCAGAATGAAGTACGGGTTCAGAGGAGTCTCTCTGAGAGCATTTTAGTTAGGATAAGACATTTTTATCAGATCTTTTTGGGTGTGATTTACACATGTAACATCTTCAGACTCTGAAAGAAGGTGTGCCTATTCGAAATATCTGAAAATCAAGCCGATACCGACAATTTCCTTTTCAAAGTCAAAATACCTTCATCAGATGTTTAAGCACTGAATAGGAGATCAACGAGATGCTGACCCACGGAGCGGTTAAAGCTGGATGTGCACTCCAGGGCACTGCTGCTTTTGCTGAGCGAGCTGTGCTCTACTCCGGAGGCTCCCTTCCTTGAGCAAGCCGACAGCTGGCTCAGTTCTGCTTGGTCACATAGCTGCCGAGGAGCCCAGCTGGGGATGTTTCTGGGGATGTGGTCAGCATGAGGACTGATGAGATTTCAGTTAATCAAATTTCACACAGGCCAATAAGTTTGATTCCTCAGCTTCAAAGCAAAATCCTGCCAAGTCTACTTTATGTAAGTCCTAAGCTATGAACTTAAAACCTGCTGCAGCTGCTTTCTTACACAAAGCGTTCTAGAAGTGAAGACTTTCAGACAGAACACTTTGCTATTCATTTTTCAATCTCTAGAGAACATACAAGAAGTGGAATTGGCAAGGGTCTAGTGTGCTCTCTATTTTCAGTAAAAGATGCATTTCATCACAGGCAAAAGTTGTCAAGAAGACTTAGAACAGCTCAAGCTACCTGAAATAAGGTGGCTGTCTCATTATTTAACATTTGTGTCAGGTGAAAGCCCACAGATTCCCTAGATATAAGAATCATCTCTTCACAGGGGGCCTACACCCCAACGTCAAGTAGTGCATATCTGCATAGATGGCCATGGATGGGGCAATGTCCTGATAGCTGCTGAAGAGTTCAGGGAGAAAGCATAGATTCCTTGGAAGCATATCATGTCTTTGTCAAAGCATGTATCTCCCTAAATGATAATCTCTAGTTGATTTACATTTTAGGCACTATGCACAAAATTAAAACACAAGTGAACAATTTTCCTCTTTTCCATTCCCAATGCCATTCTCAAGGCTTCTCTTCTTGTCAAATATGACTACATTAGCTAAATATAATTGTTCTTACGGACTGCAATGTATTCCCCCTTCAATCTATCTTCTGTATTATTGCCAGAATAATCTTTCAAAGACATTCATTTTGGATAATGAACTCCTGTCCTGCTTCAAACAATCCGATGGTTCACTATTTCCCTTTGGCTTTCCTAAGTACCGCCTTCAATCTATGTATAACTGATTCCATTCCATTTTCCCAGTTTAATTTTAATTACTTACACCTAGTCTCCAAAACTGCCCTTGAGTCAGATGAAAACAAAATTTAAATAAACTAAATAAAACCCATTAGTTTTCCATTCTCTCTTTTTTTTTTTAATTTTATTTTATTTTTAAACTTTACAATATCGTATTAGTTTTGCCCAACATCGAAATGAATCCGCCACAGGTATACCCGTGCTCCCCATCCTGAACCCTCCTCCCTTCTCCCTCCCCATACCCTCCCTCTGGGCCGTCCCAGTGCCCCAGCCCCAAGCATCCAGCATCGTGCATCGAACCTGGACTGGCGACTCGTCTCATACATGATATTACACCATTCTCTTTCTCTCATTCATGTTCATTTACTCTTGCTTATGGCACTTTCTTTAAGTGAATGTCCTTCTCCTATCCTCTTTTCTGCCATTTAAATTTCTAGTCAGTATATAAGACTTAATTTTCCAAATGCTTGAGTAAGTTTCTTCTCATTTATGCAATTTCATTGCAGCTATTATATTTAATATCTATTAATTGTCTCATATTCAGTTTGAGAGATTTCTGGTTTTAGAATGGCAGATGATTTCCAACTGAAACATATATTTTTGTATCATGTTGTAAGATTAGATATTAATTAAAATTTCATATTGGACTTCCCTGGTGGCTCAGATGGTAAAGTGTCTGTCTACAATGTGAGAGACCTGGGTTCCATCCCTGGGTTGGGAAGATTCCTTGAAAAAAAAAAAAAAAAAAATGGCAACCCATTCCAGTACTCTTGCCTTGAAAATCCCATGGACAGAGGAGCTTGGGGCAGGCTACTATCCATGGGGTCGCAAAGAGAGTCTCTATCTCATTACTGTCAAACAAAGATAAAGGTCCAGGGTCCCCATCTGACTTCCACTGACACCAAAGTGGGGAGCTCCTCTTTATGTCTGGGTGGAGGTAACAGTTCTGGCTATCTACATGGTCTCTCTACTGATTCTAAGAAGGGACTGAGCTCGTTACTAATGGGTCAAGGTAAAATTCCTGAATCTTCTCCTCTGACACTATCACAGCAGGCATGAGGAGGGTAGGCTTTTATCTGGGGGTTTTGGTGGAATTCCAGGATCACATCATGGTCTCTACTGAAGCCATTTTGGGGAATAGTTTCATTAACAGTCTTTGGGATGAAAGTTCCAATTCTCAGCTTGGCCTTTTCTGCTACCAGCTTGGCAAGAGTGTTGAAAGATCTCAACATAGCCTTGCTATTTTGGGAATCTAAGCATATATAACCTCTACATAACCTTTTCTGCTGTGAGGGGCATGTGGCCACAGTTTTTTCCATCGTGTTTGGCTGAAGTATAATGGTTGTATATGAAAATTTTCTGTCTTGCCAGCCACTCCTTTCCTGTTCTTTGGTTAGTGAGATCAGACATTTTCGGGGGCTTTGTGTTGGTTTATTTTGTTTTCCCTTTAAGCATTTTAAAGATGTTCTACTTTCTTACAGCTTTCATGGTTACTCATGAGGATTCAATTATTCTTTTCATCACTATACCCTTGTTTGTAGTGAGCCGTTTTTCTCCAATACGACTTTAACAATTTTATTTCTTACCTTTGGCTTTCTTATCAATAGCTTGGATATAATGTATCTCATACATGTAATATCACCCTTCAAATTTGGGGCGATTTAACATTCTTTAATAGGTCCTGTGGATCAACTTATCTTTTTTCATGCTTTTTCTTTTCTTCATTTTTCAGATTGAATTATTTTAATTGATCTGTTTTCAAATGCACTTACTCATTCCTATGTTATCTCTATTCAGCGATTAAGATTATTTTGTGATTATCTTATTTCAACCATTTTAATTTTCACTTCTAGAATTTCTATTTCTTGTAATTTTTATACTACCTTTAGAATTCCAACATACACAAATAAATGGACATAAAATATTACATATATGAATATATGTATATGATTTTATTACATTCTTACTTTGTTTATCTTAAGAGAAGGCAAGGGTAAGAGTCTCTTAAAGATACTTTTTCTTTGCTGAATTCAACACTGGGTTCATAGAAGAATCACTCTTGGTTGAATTTTTAATTTTTTTTTTTGAGACTATGTTTTATTTTCTTGGTTCTTCATGGGTTGGTTTACTTGGGATTGTTTCCTGGACATTGTGGATACAAAATTGTGGAGATTCTAGATTCTGTTCTTTTTCTTCTGATTAAGTGTTGCCTTTTACCAGGCAGTTATCCTAACTGCCTTTTAAAACTCTCAACACTGAAAGCTCTTTATCTTGGGCAGCAGCTTCAGTTCAGACTTTTTGTCTTTATCATGGTTAGTGTGTATTTCACACATTCAACTATAAGTCAGAAATGAGAACAGACAGGATATGGGAATCTCATTTCTGGTTCTTTCCCTTATGGGCTTTCCCTATTCTCTGTAGTGGACAAAGTTTTCCAACTTTAGTTTCTTGATTTTCTGTCCAGAAATATTGTTTTTTTTTATTATTATTATTGGCATCGACATCTCATCACCTGTATCTTGTTAATGACATATAGGCAAGAGTAGCTGCCAAAATGGAAACTTATTTCATATAGCTCTCCTACTCACATCCCTTGAGTGTATACTCCTAACTAGAGACTGTCAGTTCATGTTCTTTCTCCTGCTACTTCAGACACTTGCCTTTTGCTTTGTTCTTGGATTATATGATTGTTTTATGAGGGTATTCACCCAGTAGGATCTTAATCCCTTGTTATCAGAAGTACAAGATCAGTGACCCAATTTTTAATGAAGTATTAATCATTATGCTTTTGTCTATCATTCTTAAATCCATCTTTTTTGTATTCTGCTTAGAAATGCTGAGGGAATGAGACTCTGAAAATCTTATTTCTCGTAGTGTGTTGATTCCCTTTGAGTTCAGTAAAGGGAGGCTGGAGGGATGAATAGGAGCAAAGGGACTCAATTCTTCTTTTGTGAAATTATTGCACAATCATGTTATCATTGTTTGAGTAATGTATATAACGACTGATTCTATTCACCTAAGTACCTGCTTTTCTTTGGCACTCATAGAACCGATATCATGTACCTTAAGAGATTCCTGCACCAACTGGTTAGAAACCCTTTCTCAGATTTCTGCATCCTAACATTTGTCACTGACACATCCTAAAAGTTGTTGAGATACTGCCACAATATCATTCTCAGAGGCTGGAGTCCTGGATCTCAGGAACTTTCTCCTAAGATTCTATGTTCTGACAACTCTAATCTTCCTCCCCTTCTTGGTCCTACAGTCCCAGAGGCATCTGGATGTATTATTTCAGCATTTGCCTATTCACCCTTTCGTACTGTTTATTTCTTCACTGACAGCTTAAGAAATTTCTTGTATTCAATTCTCTATTTTTAAGGAATGTTTCTCAAATAATTCTAAGATGTTTGATAACTTATGCTTATCTAGAATATTCAGCTTTATGCTGTTGATATAGGGTATCATTGTGATATTTTATGTGATGCATCATGATCTTTTCAGACTAGAATGTCAGAGAGCAAAAAAGTTGGCATGGAACTGAGACAAAATTTTAAAATTATATTATTGACTATATTAGATAAAAAAATTAATTTGTGGTGGTTATTGAAAATTGTTATATAGAAATAACACCAACAACAGTATTTTCCAGATAAGTAGCTTTTTAGAAATTGCCATGAACTCTATTTCTTTGCTCTGGTAAAAATATCACATAGAGAAAAACAGCTTCAGTTGCATTAAGTTTTTAATAGTCTACAGAAATCTCTAAAACTCTATACAGTTGTACCCTGCACCACACAGATATTAGATAGTCGTCTTATCTCTGAATATTTTCAAACATTTTTTAAAACCTGTAAACCAACAGTAAATTAGTAAGGGATATGACTTGTTCAAACATCTAATACATATATGCTAATGACAGACCTTCTGAGCAACACACTGATGGAATGTACCCGCAGAAGAATCCTTTACCATGGAATAATTTTGGCCAGATATATTTGGCTGGTTAAGGTTGCATATAATAATAATAATAATTAATAATAAAAACTAATTGGAATTTATGGATTTGTGGGTTGTTATAGTTAGAATTGATGCTTTTGAACTGTGATGTTGGAGAAGACTCTTAAGAGTCCCTTGGACTGCAAGGAGATCCAACTAGTCCATTCTGAAGGAGATCAGCCCTGGGATTTCTTTGGAAGGAATGATGCTAAAGCTGAAACTCCAGTACTTTGGCCACTTCATGCGAAGAGTTGACTCATTGGAAAAGACTCTGATGCTGGGAGGGATTGGGGGCAGGAGGAGAAGGGGACGACAGAGGATGAGATGGCTGGATGGCATCACTGACTCGATGGACGTGAGTTTGAGTGAACTCCGGGAGTTGGTGATGGACAGGGAGGCCTGGAGTGCTGCGATTCATGGGGTCTCAAAGAGTCGGACACGACTGAGCGACTGATCTGATCTAATCTGATCTGATCTGATAGTTTCCTGAAATATGTACTGGAGTAGGAAATAAAGGTTGTTCACCTCTAAAACAATTCACATCTGCATAAACTACATGTATTACTTCATGAAATCATAAGTTAAACCTGGGCAGGAGTTCATCCTAATGCAGTAAGTGCCTGCCTCTGGAGTGATTTTGACAGTCCTGAATTAGTCCTTGCTTCACCTGTATCTTGAGATAAATTTCATCCTTGAAATCCTTAATAAGATTTATATTGTATAAGATTCTTGTGAATCTGATTTAAAGAATTGACTCTGTATTACCTCAAAAATCATTATAAATTATGAAGCAGAACTCTGTGTGATGATATGAAACATCAAGATATAACGGTATAGGGAAATCATCAAAATTTGAAAGACCAGATATTGTATGTCCCCTTCTCCTCTGAAACAGAAGGAATGCAAATTCTATGCAGTTGGGTGTCATGAAGTTCCATCTATCTCATAACATTTAAAGTTACATAGATCTAAGACAATTTACATAGATCTAAGACAATTTACTCAGGACAAATAACTTTGTGTTTTATAGCATTTGTTTTGGTGGAATCTTTAAGTTATATTTATAAGCTATCATTATAATTAATAATAATAAAGTTCATCATATTTGGTAATGCTTAGGCATATGTGAGACAAAGAAAACACTTCAGATTTTTCTTTGTTTACCTATATTTAACTACTAAAATCAATATTAATATACCAAAGTGTTCTGGATAATAGTTTTTTTCCTTGCCTATCACAACACGCCTACAATTTCTGCTATTTTCCTTCCTAAAGATTAAAAGTTCTAAAGGCCTCAGCGTCTCTGGTGTGTCCACTCACTGTCTCAGTATCTATAGCAAATAATCAACAATAAATTGTGTATACTGCAACAGGAGAATAGTAGATGCATCCTTTTCCTTTAAGACCTTCATTAACCAGCTGAAACTTAGTATTGTACATCTGTTGAGCTACCACTCTGGGGTTATTTAATATAAAATATAAAATTATATTTAACTTTAGGACAAAAGAGCATACATAATGATATATTCACCCCTATGTGTGTGTGTTTAGTTGCTCAGTCGTGTCTGACTCTGCAACCGGATGGACTTAGCCCACCAGGCTCCTCTGTCCATGGGGATTCTTCAGGCAAGAATACTGGAATGGGTTGCCATCCCCTTCTCCAGGAGATCTTCCCAACCCAGAGATCGAACCCAGGTCTTCTGCATTGCAGGCACATTCTTTACCATCTGAGCCACAAGGGAAGCCCATTCAGCCCTGTATCTTGTGTATTATCATTACTATACAATTTACTATAATAAAGTAAATATTGAAATTTAGTTCTTTGTGTTTATAAAACATTGTTATGCACATAACAAGAAGAATAAGAATTGAAAGCTGATGGAGGTTAAACTATATCTCTTAAATAGATGTTTAAAAAGACTGAAAAAATAAATCTTCAAAGCTGTAATGTCTAAATTGAGAGCTGGAATTTCTATACTTTCCCTCTATTACTCAGAACCATGCAGTAAAGGATCCTTGTCCCTGTGACCTTTCATCTAATGAAAAACTGTGTAAGTGAAGTACTGCTATGTGTTTGTTTGTGTTTAATATAACGGCCTACTCAGAGCAGCAAGGGAAATACATTGTTCAGTTGCTAAGCCGTGTCCATTCTTTGTGATCCCATGGACTGTTGTCTGCCAGGCTCCTCTGCCCATGAACTTTACAGGCAAGAATACTGGAGTGAGTTACGTTTTCTTACTCCATGGGATCTTCTCAACCCAGGGATTGGCCCTGCATCTCTTGCATTGGCAGGCAGATTTTTTACCTCTGCACAACGTGGGAAGCTCACAGGAGAAAGGATAGACCTATCCATAGAAGTGCTATGGGATTCAGCCTTCTCACATCATCCCAGAAAGCTTATTAATGGGTGAACTCCAGCGGCCAGTTGTATGAAAAATTGCTCATCAATCATTTATAAAACTTAAAATTAGGCTGCTTTAAAAAAAGACATGGTTTTGCATCAACCAATTTGCTACTGCTTTGTTTTACTTTGAAAATACATCAAAGGGAGAAGGTAAAATTATTTTATCTTCTATGATATGAATAAAAAAAAATCTGATCCTAGTGCCAATAGAAAAATCAAATAGAATATTCTTTGTATTCTTCACAAATATCTTTAAATATGAGACTTTGGGGCTGATAATGATGAATTAGATATTATTACAATAAGAAAATAAGTACAGAGAGTAAATGCTGGTTAGTTTTAAAACCCTGATGGAACTGGCTTTTTATATTCTTTCTGTGTAAGTGAAATCATTATTAAACAAACAGAGCATGCATAGCTCTTATTGTTTAGATGGCTGAGCCAGGTTTAAATGTCATTTAGGAGTGCTTACAACATATGGCATTGATAGATGAAAAAGAAAATTGCCATTTCAAGTTGACCTCTTTTATCCAAACCAGAGTTATCTTAAGTGAGTTTAGATAACTACCTAAATTAGTCATCATTAAAGACTCACAAGCTCTAAAAAATTTGACTTTAAGTCGTCTTACTTTTAGAAACTTTGTTTTGTAAGAAAATGTAAAATTCACCAAAATATAGAAAAATGATTTTAATATTTTTTCAGTTTTCTTTTTTAGATGCGATTCAAATTTATTCATAAATTTTATTTAAATAATCTGCTCTATCTAATCACTAATAATAGAAAAGAATACCTCTCTGGCAGCTTGTATTCATCATTGCTGAAAACCCATAGGACATATTTAACAGTAGAATGATCTTGTGTTTCCCCACTATTTATGAGATGAAATTCTGCCAAAAGAAAAATTATGGTTGTAATAAGAGAGATCCTATATTTTCATAATATATATACAACTTATTTTAGCAAGTTGAACTAACAGTTAAATCTTATACTGGATTCACTTTTTAAAAAATAAAAAAAGAAGCAAACCAGTATTTCTACTCTTTCATGTTTAGGTATTTGTTATATTCTTTGATACATTTAATTTTGTCCAAGTTGATAATTTTCTTTATAGTCTTGTAATATCTACTACATTTTTAAACATTTTGCACTATATTGAGAAAGAAATAAGGAGTGGAATGTAGAAAAACATATTTATTGAACATCAACTATGTGCCAGTATCTGCTAGACATTTAAGATAAGTTATTAAATATAGGTAGAATATAACCTCTATTCAATGTGCTATGAGAGAATTAAAAATAGTTTATGGAAAATTAAACACCATTTTTATCTTAAATGAACTAGCCTCACTCAGTACATTAAGATAAACCTCACAAACTGCATAAGAAACATAGTTAGCAATCAGTTTCTAAAAATACAGTTCATTTACATGTGGAAATGAATGTATGGACATATATATGGAAATGGTAAGTGGTGCACACCAGCTCCTTCTGACAATCAATAAATGCAGAAACAGAACCATTTCTATTATATAATTCTATTTGTTGGCAAACATAGCCTGCCTTAAACTGAAAATTTGTGGCTTTTAAAGGGACTAAATTGTTATTTTTTTTCCAATTTCTAAAGTCATTTATATCTGATTTTGTTAAAATAGGGAGGAAAGACAATCAATCTAAACAAAAGATTTCATTTGGAATTTTTGATTTTTGCTTCATGTAATACAAAACTGTATTGTCCAGTAGAACAGCTCTTTAAACATTTGGGAAAGGTTCAGATCTAAAGATCTGTCATTGCAGAAGGTCCCATGAGACAGTGCCATTCACGAATACTTTAGTCTGATGCACTTATGTTTAAATATAATAGGTAAAACTGGCAAAAGTTTAAAATGAATTTCCATGTATTAATATATTACATATAGCAGTCATTTACTGCTTGATTTATGCTTATAGTAGTATTTATGTGTGTTACACTGAGGTTTTCAGATTTGCACTCTTGTAGTAATATCAGAGCTACAAAGAATTGCTTATTATGTGAGTTTTCATACATCACTACAAATTCCATACAAACTCAATCTATAGTGATTCCTAATTTTTAGTAAGCTTCTTGCATATTTCAGTTCTGTTCAGTTCAGTTCAGTTACTCAGTCATGTCTGACTTTTTGTGACCCCATGAACCACAGCATGCCAGGCCTCCTTGTCCATCACCAACTCCTGGAGTCCACCCAAACCCATATCCATTGAGTTGGTGATGCTATCCAGCCATCTCATCCTCTATCATACCCCTCTCATCCTGTCCTCAATCTTTCCCAAAATCAGGGTCTTTTCAAATGAGTCAGCTCTTGCATATTTACTTGATTATTTTCTTTTTTGAATAGCTGCTTTATAGTTTCAAAGTGTGAAGTTAAATAGCTCTAAGTACTTTTTACATATTTATTTGTCTGTTTATTTTGGTTTTGACTTCTACAGATTTCTGTTTTGAACTTATGGCTTTTTTCAGCAGGTCTAATATTGTGAAATCTTCAAGTTATTTTTTGAAAAGACTTCACAGAGACATTCTCTTTTGGAAGATTGGGCTAATGGTTACAGCAGAAAAGGAGGAGCAGTTCATTGAGCAAAAGAGGCCTAGGCTAAATTTCTTCCTACTTGAAGGAAGCTGGGCAAGGTGATCTACATTTTTGGTCTTATTTTTTCTTATATATAATTTGGGCACATTTAATATACCTTTTACTTAAAGATCCATTGGGTGCAGTAAGTTATATAATGCAAACCCATGAATAGTTTGAGTATTTGGAAGCTCTCTAAAATATTAGTTGCTTTCATCTACATTTCTTATGTATATTGATGCCTCTAACTCTATACTTATTTTAGATCTTCAAAAACAACACATTTCATCTGTCTAAATAGAAAATGGAAAAGTTCTCAAGTACTAAGTTTCCAAAATTTTTAATATTTTTTTTCATATTTCATAAATGCATCTATTTATGAATGATTATTCAAACAACAACCTATTTGATGCTGTTAATGGACTAGTTGCACTATTTGATCAAAAGAGTTAAGCTAGTTGTATATGCAGATAGGTTACCAGTTTTATTTAACATAATTTTGAAAGACTTAATTTTCAGTTATTTTCTTTAAAGTCTTATTAATGGAGGAAAACATTGCTAACATGATATAGCAAGTATTTTCTATTAATAGTATTGGAAATACTTTTGTTAACCGAAATTTTTTTGAAAAAATTTTCTCCATATCTTTACGGAAATAAAGAAGTGCTTATTTGTTTATTGTTAAGATTGCAGCTCAGGAAACACAGATTCCAGAAACACCTGAATCATGTTTCCATCAGACTATAAAACATAGTAATCTTACAAATGCAAACCCTCAAGGCCACAGCTAGTTACATGAGCTTTTTGTCAATAATCATGATTGGACCTGGTAGGAAGTAAGAGTACTTGCTAAAAAAGGTTTGGTTGAGGTCTGAATAGTTTCAAGGGGGACTTTGAGACTACAAGATTGCAGCTAGAAGACAATCTTCTAAAAAAAAATGGCTTAGCCTGTTCTTGAGAGGTATGGTGCAAATCCGAAAGTTTTCATTGGTATAGGAAGGGGTCTGAGGTCAAATTCTCAATGGCTGCCCAAATCCACTTTGTATGCCTGAACTTATTCCATTCTGATTTCCATCTGTCATCACTTGTAAACTATGCTGCTACTGCTGCTAAGTCACTTCAGTCGTGTCCAACTCTGTGTGACCCCATAGATGGCAGCCCACCATGCTCCTCCATCCCTGGGATTCTCCAGGTGAGAACACTGGAGTGGATTGTCATTTCCTTCTCCAGTGCAGGAAAGTGAAAAGTGAAAGTGGAGTTGCTCAGTCGTGCCCGACTCGTAGCAACACCATGGACTGCAGCCCACCAGGCTCCTCCTTCCATGGGATTTTCCAGGCAAGAGTACTGGAGTGGGTTGCCATTGCCTTCTCCATGTATAACTATAGGCAAATTAAAAAGTTATAATATCAATGTTGTTCAGTCACTAAGTCATGTCCAATTCTTTGTGATCTCATAACTGTGGTACACAAGGCTTCCCAGTCATTCACTATCTCCTGGAGTTTTCTCAAACTCATGTCCATTGAGTCAGTGATGCCATCCAACCATCTCATCCTCTATTGTCCCCTTCTCCTCCTGCCTTCTATCTTTCCCAGCATCAGGGTCTTCTCAATGAGTCAGCTTTTCACATCAGGTGACCAAGTATTGGAGCTTCAGCTTCAGCATCAGACCTTCCAATGAATATCCAGGGCGGTTTTCCTTTAGGATTGACTGGTTTGATCTTGCATTCCAAGGGACTCTCAAGAGTCTTCTTCAATACCACAGTTTGAAAGCATTAATGCTTTGGTGCTCAGCCTTCTTTAGGGTCCAACTCTCACATTTGTACATGACTATTGGAAAAACCAAAGGTCTGACTATTTGGACCTTTGTCAGCAAAGTGATGTCTCTGCTTTTTAATATGCTATCCATTTTTTTCCCACAGGGTCACAAAGAGTTGGACATGACTGAAGTGACTGAACATGCACACACACACACATATCTACTATCCTTAGACTGCAAGAGCCACACTTTTAAGTTGACTGAATTTTGCTGAAGGATGGTAGAGAACTAGTGTGTCCTCTTTGATGTTGGTGGATAGGAGTAGGTTCTTGAGGTAACTACAACTTTCATGCAAAGATGGGCACAATAAAGGGCAGAAACGGTATGGACCTAACAGAAGCAGAAGATATTAAGAATAGGGGGCAAGTATACAGAGAAGAATTATACAGAAAAAGTCTTAATGATCCAGATAACCACAATGTTGTGGTTACTCACCTAGAGCCAGACATAATGGAATGTGAAGTCAAGTGGGCTTTAGGAAGCATCACTACGAACAAAGCTAGTGGAGGTGAAGAAACTCCAGTTGAGCTACTTCAAATCCAAAAAGATGATGCTGTGAAAGTGGTGCACTCAACATGTCAGTGGATTTGGAAAATTTAGCAGTGGCCACAGGACTGGAAAAGGTCAGTTTTCATTCTAATCCCAGAGAAAGGCAATGCCAAATAATGTTTAAACTAGCACAACAGCACTCATCTCACATGCTAGCTAGGTAATGCTCAAAATCCTTCAAGCTAGGTCAATAGTTTGTAAACAGAGAACTTCCAGATGTTCAAGCTGGATTTAGAAAAGGCAGAGGAACCAGAGATCAAATTGCCAACATTTGTTGGATCACAGAAAAAGCCAGAGAGTTCCATAAAACACATCTACTCTATTTCATTGACTCTGCTAAAGCCTTTAACTGTGTGAATTACAAGAAACTGTGGGAAATTCTTCAAGAGATGGGAATACCAGACCACCTTACCTGCCTCCTGAGAAAACTGTATGCAGATGAAGAAGCAACCGTTAGAACTGTACATGGACAACAGACTAGTTCAAAATTGGGAAAGGAGTGCATCAAGGCTGGCTACTGTCACCCTGCTATGCTAACTTATATGCAGAGTACATCATGAGAAATGCTGGGCTGGATGAAGCACAAGCTGGAATCAAGATTGCCAGGAGAAATATCAGTAACCTCAAATATGCAGATAACATCACCCTAATGGCAGAAAGTGAAGAGGAATTTAAGCGCCTTTTGATGAAAATGAAAGAAGAGAGTGAAAAAGTTGTCTTAAAACTCAACATTCAAAAAATGACAATTATGGCATCTGGTCTCATTACTTGAATCAATGGAAAAACAATAGAAATAGTGACAGATTTTATTTTCTTGGTCTCCAAAACACTGCAGATGGTGACTGTGGCCATTAAATTAAAAGATGCTTGCCCCTTGGAAGAAAAGCTATGACAAACCTAGACGGCATATTAAAAGCAGAGATATTACTTTGATGACAAATGTCCATCTAGTTAAAGCTGTGGTTTTTCCAGTAGTGATGTATGGATGTGAGAGCTGGACAATAAAAAAGGCTGAGTGCTAAAGAATTGATGCCTTTAAACTGTGGTGTTGGAGAAGACTCTTGAGAGTCTCTTGGATTTCAAGGAGATCAAACCACTCACATCCTAAAAGAAATGCACCCTGAATGCTCATAGGAAAGACTGATGCTGAAGCTGCAATACTTTGATCACTTGGTGCAAAGAGCGGACTCATTGGAAAGACCCTGATGCTGGGAAAGATTGAAGGCAGGAGGAGAAGGGGACAACAGAGGACAGGATGGTTGGATGGCATCACCAACTCAATGGACATGAGTTTGAATATCCCAGGAAGTAGTGAAGAATAGGGAAGCCTGGAATGCTGCTATCTATGGGGTGGTAAAGAGTCAAACACCACTGAGTGAGTAAACAATGACATAGTTTAATTGTTTTTAAACATCGCGTTTCATTAGAAACATCTGGAGCTTTGGAGGAATAAAGAAATACCTTGGTATTTGTATTTTTCAAAAAATTCCAAGATAATTCTGATATGCATCTGGATTTTAAAAAATGATTACAGTTTTTCTATTTAATGGTAGTTTTGTTGATATAGAATTCTATTATTTTTCTGTTGATTGGTCATGCTGCAATAGTATTAAGTAAGTAATAGTCACATACCACAATATTAATAGATGATTATTAATTTTAATAATCAATAACCAGATGAAAAATAAAAGATAATTACAACTGCTAGCCATAATGGGAAAATTATTAACCTAACAATATAAAATAATTATATACATATTATGTAATTACATAATTTCAATATAAAATACATACATAGTCAAGAAGAAGGATGTAGTAATTGGAAGTGCATCAAAGCACACATTTTCATCCATCCAGCCAGTCTTTCGGTTGATGCATTTAATCTATTTACTTGTTAGCATATTATTTATACTTCCTTTTTACACAGAAATAAGATTGATTATATTCTTTTCAGCCAAAGATGGAGAAGCTGTATACAGTCAGCAAAAACAAGACCAGGAGCTGACTGGGACTTAGATCATGAACTCCTTATTGCCAAATTCAGACTTAAATTGAAGAAAGTGGGGAAAACCACTAGACCATTCAGGTATGACCTAAATCAAATCCCTTATGACTATAAAGTAGAAGTGGGACTAGATTTAAGGGACTAGACCTGATAGACAGTGTGCCTGATGAACTATGGATGGAGGTTTGTGACAATGTACAGGAGACAGGGATCAAGACCATTCCCAAGAGAAAGAAATGCAAAAGCAAAATGGCTGTCTGAGGAGGCCTTACAAATAGCTGTGAAAAGAAGAGAAGCAAAAAGCAAAGGAGAAAAGGAAAGATATACCCATTTGAAAGCAGAGCTTCAAAGCAAAGCAAGGAGAGATAAGAAGGCCTTCCTCAGTGATCAATGCAAAGAAATAGAGGAAAACAATTGAATGGGGAAGACTGGAGATCTCTTCAAGAAAATTTGAGATGCCAAGGGAACATTTCATGCAAACATGGGAACAATAAAGGACAGAAATGGTATGGGCCTAACAGAAGCAGAATATATTAAGAAAAGGTGGCAAGAATACACAGAAGAACTGTACAAAAAAGATCTTCACAACCCAGGTGATGTGATCATCTGGATTGTGACATCTGGAATGTGAAGTCAAGTGGGCCTTAGAAAGCATCACTACGAACAAAGCTAGTGGAGGCAATGGAATTCCAGTTGAGCTATTTCAAATCCTGAAAGATGTTGCTGTGAAAGTGCTACACTCAATATGTCAGCAAATTTGGAAAACTCAGCAGTGGCCACAGGACTGGAAAAGGTCCCTTTTCATTCCAATCCCAAAGAAAGGCAATGCCAAAGAATGCTCAAACTACCGCACAATTGCACTCATCTCACATGCTAGTAAAATAATGCTCAAAATTCTCCAAGCCAGGCTTCAGCAATACGTGAACCATGAACTTCCAGATGTTCAAGCTGGTTTTAGAAAAGGCAGAGGAACCAGAGATCAAATTGCCAACCTCTGCTGGATCATCAAAAAAGCAAGAGAGTTCCAGAAAAACATCTATTTCTGCTTTATTGACTATGCCAATGCCTTTGACTGTGTGGATCACAATAAACTGTGGAAAATTCTGAAAGAGATGGGAATACCAGACCACCTGACCTGCCTCTTGAGAAACCTATATACAGGTCAGGAAGCAACAGTTAGAACTGGACATGGAACAACAGACTGGTTCCAAATAGGAAAAGGAGTATGTCAAGGCTGTATATTGTCACCCTGCTTGTTTATCTTATATGCAGAATATGCCATGGGAAACTCTGGGCTAGATGAAGCACAAGCTGCAATCAAGATTGCCGGGAGAAATATCAGTAACAGATATTCAGATGACACACCCTTCTGGCAAAAAGTGAAGAAGAACTAAAGAGACTCTTGATGAAAGTGAAATAGGAGAGAGAAAACGTTGGCTTAAAGCTCAACATTCAGAAAACTAAGATCATTGCATCTGGTCCCATTACTTCATGGCAAATAGATGGGGAAACAGTGGAAACAGTGGCTGACTTTATTTTTTTGGGCTCTGAAACCACTGCAAATGGTGATTGCAGCCATGAAATTAAAAGATGCTTACTCTTTGGAAGGAAAGTTATGACCAACCTAGACATCATATTTAAAAGCAGAGACATTATTTTGTCGACAAAAGTCAGTGTAGTCAAGGCTATGGTTTTTCCAGTAGTCATGTATAGATTTGAGAGTTGGACTATAAAGAAAACTGAGAACCTAAGAACTGATGCTTTTGAACTGTGGTGTTGGAGAAGACTGTTGAGTGTCCCTTGGACTGCAAGGAGATCCAACCAGTCCATCCTAAAGGATATCTGTCCTGGGTGTTCATTGGAAAAACTGATGCTGAAGCTGAAACTCCAATACTTTGGCCACCTGATGCAAAGAGCAGACTCATTGGAAAAGACCCTGATGCTGGGAAAGATTGAGGGCAAGAGGAGAGGCGACAACAGAAGATGAGATGGTTGGATGGCATCACTGACTCAATGGACATGGGTTTGTGTAGACTCGGGCAGTTGGTGATGGATAGATGGCTTCCCATCAGGCTCCCCTGTCCCTGGGATTCTCCAGGCAAGAACACTGGAGTGGGTTGCCATTTCCTCTCCAATGCATGAAAGTGAAAAGTGAAAGTGAAGTTGCTCAATCGTGTCCAACTCTTTGTAACCCCATGTACTGCAGCCTACCAGGCTCCTCTGTCCATGGGATTTTCCAGGCAAGAGTACTGGAGTGGGATGCCATTGCATTCTCCGTGTACCCAGTACAGCTTTCAACAAAATTGCAAGCATACTAAAACCTGGAAAAAAAAAAAAAAAAAGTGTATATGGGGGGAGAGAAACAGTTTGAAGAGACAGAACAACCATTACAACCAGATAAAGCAGGGTTGTTGGAGTTACCAGACTGAGAATTTAGAACAGCTTTTATTAATATGATAGAAACTCTAATGGATAAAGTAGACAGTGTGCTGGAGAAGGCAATGGCACCCCACTCCAGTACTCTTGCCTGGAAAATCCCATATACAGAGGGGCCTGGTAGGCTGCAGTCCATGGTGTCGCTAGGAGTCGAACACGAATGAGCGACTTCACTTCACTTTCACTTTTCACTTTCATGCATTGGAGAAGGAAATGGCAACCCACTCCAGTGTTCTTGCCTGGAGAATCCCAGGGACTGGGGGGACCTGGTGGGCTGCCGTCTCTGGGGTCGCACAGAGTCGGACACGACTGAAGTGATTTGGCAGCAGCAGCAGACAGTGTGCAAAAACAGATGTAAGGTGAGGGATAGAAACATTAAGAAAGTACTAAAAGAAGTGCTGTAATAGAAATGGAGAGTGACTTCTCAGGGCTTATGGTAGACCAGGCCACCTCAAGAAAGAATCTTTGAGCTTAAGTACATCCAGGAGACACTGACACATTTTAAAAGCAAGGATAAAAAGACTGAAATAAACAAAAAACAAATAGAATATCCAAGGATTGTAGGACCTCTGGAAAGGTATATTATACATGTAATGGGAGTGTCAAAAGGAAAAAAAAAAAAAGGAACAGAGGAAGTATTTGAAACAATAGTGAGTGAGAATTTTCCAAATGAACATCAAACACCAAATAAGGGATTCAAGATGTTAAGGAAATGAAAGCCACATAAAAACCTCCCCACCCACTCTTTGCCCCACCTCCTCATTCAAAACCTAAGCCTAAGCTTATCACATTCAAATTACAGAAAATCAAAGATAAGTAATAGAAGCATGAAGAAAGGTGGGGGGCGGGTAGGAGGGACACCTTACCTATAGAATAGCAAGGATAAAAATTACATCTGCCTGCAATACAGATTACCCAGGTTCAGTCTCTGGGTCAGGAAGATTCCCTGGAGAAAGTCAACCCACTGTAGTATTCTTGCCTGGAAAATTCCATGGACAGAGGAGCTTGGCGGGCTACAGTTCATGGGGTGGCAAACAGTTGGACATGACTGCATGACTAACAACAAAAGTCAGCCTAGCTGCTTTTTCTTACTGTTCTGAACAACATCTTCAATTAAGGAGAGTGAAGCAGACTTCCTGGTGGGTTTGGGTTTTTCACACCCACCATGATCACGAGCCACCATGAGCCGCAATCACCAGGACTTACATGTCACTGTGAGTTTCTAAACTCAAGCTTCCCTCAGGAACTCTGCTTCTGCAGGGAGAAGAATTCACCTAGCTTCTGGCACAAGTTCACTTTCTGGTTCCCTCCTCTCCTATAACCTCACTGCTTGCTATAAAATAGGCTATAGATATAATTGATGTGTCAAAGATGTCTGGATTATCCAGACTTCTCTGAATGCTTTCCCTGAACTGCAGATTTGCATATTTCATCTCAAACTCTCTACTTGATAGCTAATATGGTTTTCTAAGTTAAAGTATCTTGCACCTACAATTTATACAATATTTTCTATAATACCTGCTTCTCTTAGTTTTCACTACCAGTTAAATATTGTTTGGCCTGTTGTTTAAACCAAGTTACTAGGTGTATAGTGGTTACCTCAAGAACCTACTCCTGTCCACTAACATTAAAGCAAACACACTAGTCAACTATCATGTTTCAGCAAAATTCAGTCCACTTAAGATTGTGGCTCTTTATTTAGTCTAAGAATGGTAGATATGCATGCTCAGTAACTTCAGGTGTGTCCAACTCTTTGTGATCCTATGGAATGTAGTCCACCAAGCTCCTCTGTCCATGGGATTCTACAGGCAAGAATACTAGAGTACAATTTATTATAATTATTCAGCTCACCCAAGCTGGAATGAAGATGGCTGGGAGAAGTAGCAACAACCTCAGATATGCAGATGATATCACTAATGGTAGAAAGTGAAGAGAAACTAAAGAGCCTTTTGATGAAAGTAAAAGATTCGAGAGTGAAAAAGCTTGCTTAAAATTCAACATTCCAGAAATTGAGATCATGGCATCCAGTCCATCATGGACTATATGATGAATGATGATCTTTTCTTCTTACCTAGTTTGTTTCACTTTTTCTACTTCATATTCAGAGCTCCCATTTCATTAGTTTCTGTTTTCCAATTTCTATACCTCTTCTTTTTTTTAATGTCCTTTTTGAAGCCTTTATCAACAATAGCAGAAAAGCTTTTGTAAACATATATAAATAATATGTATAATATATATATTAGAAAACATGAATTTTTGCCCAACTAAAAAATTTTATGACATTTTGATTCCACTTGTTTGTGACATTTTGATTCCACTTATGAATAGAATGCTAGATTTCTAATTAAAAGGAGATATGCAACAAGCAATAAAGATTTACTTTATAGCACAGGGAAGTATAGCCAGCATCTTGTAATAACCTATAATAGAAAATAATCTCAAAAATAATATATATGTATATGCATAACTGAGTCACCTTACTGTGCACCTGAAACATTGTAAGTCAACTATACTTCAGAAATGTATATTAAGAAAAAATATAATATGCTAACAAAGGAGAAGAAATTGAATCATATAAGATTATTGATTTAATTGAAAAAAGATAGAAAATAAGTGAAACGTAAAAATAGGAACAAATGATAAGGGCAATAAATTTAAAAGAGTAATAAAAATGGTTGATATTAGTTCAAATATATTAATAATCATTTAACTATCAGTTGTTCAAATATACCAATTAAAAGACAGGCTGTCAGAGTGGATCAATAAACGAGACCCAAATATGTACTGTCTATAAGAAACCCATTTTAAATATAAAAATACATATAAATTATAGGTAAAGGAAAGGAGAAAGTCATGCCATACTAACACAAATCAAAAGAAAGCAGGAATAGCTATATTAATTTCAGACTGAGAAGACATCAGAGCAAGGAAAGTTTTCAGGGATAAAGTGGAGCATTCTTTAATGATAAGGAGTCAATTCGTCAAGGAGACATAAAAAATCCTTATGCATATTTGACTAACAACCAAGGATCAAAATATGAGAGGGAAAAACAAATATAATGGCAAGGAGAAATAGATGAATCAAATATTAAAGCTGATGACTCCGTTATCTGGTATCAGTAATAGACAGAATCAGTTCAGTTCAGTCACTCAGTTGTGGCTGACTCTTTGCCACCCCATGAATCGCAGCACACCAGGCCTCCCTGTCCATTACCAGCTCTTGGAGTTCACTCAAACTCATGTCCATTGAGTAGGTGATGCCATCCAGCCATCTCATCCTCTGTCATCCCCTTCTCCTCCTGCCTCAAATCCCTCCCAGCATCAGAGTTTTTTTCCCAATGAGTCAACACTTCACATGAGGTGGCCAAAGTATTGGAGTTTCAGCTTTAGCATCAGTCCTTCCAATGAACACCCAGGACTGATCTCCTCTAGGAAGGACTGGTTGGATCTCCTTGCAGTCCAAGGGACTCTCAAGAGTCTCCTCCAACACCACAGTTCAAAAGCATCAATTCTTCAGCGCTCAGCTTTCTTCACAATCCAACTCTCACATCCATACATGACCACTGGAAAAACCATAGCCTTGACTAGACGGACCTTTGTTGGCAAAGTAATGTCTCTGCTTTTGAATATGCTATCTAGGTTGGTCATAACGTTCCCTCCAAGGAGTAAGCGTCTTTTAATTTCATGGCTGCAGTCACCATCTATAGTGATTTTGGAGCCCCCAAAATAAAGTCTGACACCGTTTCCACTGTTTCCCCATCTATTTCTCATGAAGTGATGGGACCAGATGTCATGATCTTCGTTTACTGAATGTTGAGCTTTAAGCCAACTTTTTCACTCTCCTCTTTCAATTTTATCAAGAGGCTTTTTATTTTATTATTTTTTTTTAATGTCTGTGCTTTTTATTTTTTTTTTAGTTTTATTTTTTTTAATTTTATTTTATTTTTAAACTTTACATAATTGTATTAGTTTTGCCAAATATCAAAATGAATCCACCACAGGTATACATGTGTTCCCCATCCTGAACCCTCCTCCCTCCTCCCTCCCCATACCATCCCTCTGGGTCGTCCCAGTGCACTAGCCCCAAGCATCCAGTATCGTGCATCGAACCTGGACTGGCAACTCATTTCTTACATGATATTTTACATGTTTCAATGCCATTCTCCCAAATCTTCCCACCCTCTCCCTCTGCCACAGAGTCCATAAGACTGTTCTATACATCAGTGTCTCTTTTGCTGTCTCGTACACCGGGTTATTGTTACCATCTTTCTAAATTCCATATATATGCGTTAGTATACTGTATTTATGTTTTTCCTTCTGGCTTACTTCAAGAGGCTTTTTAGTTCCTCTTCACTTTCTGCCATAAGGGTGGTGTCATCTGCATATCTGAGGTTATTAATATTTCTCCCGGCAATCTTGATTCCAGCTTGTGCTTCTTCCAGCCCAGCATTTCTCATGATGTAGTCTGCATAAAATTTAAATAAGCAGGGTGACAATATACAGCCTTGACATACTCCTTTTCCTATTAGGCAGATAAAAATAAGATGTGGACATAGTGAATTCAACAGCACATCAATCAACTGGATATAATTACCACCCATGGACTACTTCAAACTTCCAAATGGCTCAGCAGTAAAAAATCCATCTGTGATGGATTCAATCCCTGGGTCAGGAAGATCCCCTGGAAGAGGAAATTGCAACTCACACCAGTATTCTTGCCTGAAAAATCCCATGGACAAAGGAACCTATTGGGCTACAGTCCATGGGGTTGCAAAGAGTTGGACAGAAGTGAGTGACTGAGAGTACACACACACACACACACACACACACACACACACACACACAGCTGTTTCCAATACAGCTTTCAACAAAAATTCAGAGAAGGCAATGGCAACCCACTCCAGTACTCTTGCCTGGAAAATCCCATGGACCGAGGAACCTGGTAGGCTGCAGTCCATGGCCTTGCTAAGAGTAGGACACGACTGAGCATCTTCACTTTCACTTTTCGCTTTCATGCATTGGAGAAGGAAATGGCAACCCACTTCAGTGTTCTTGCCTGGAGAATCCCAGGGACGGGGGAGCCTCTTAGGCTGCCGTCTATGGGGTCGCACAGAATCGGACACAACTGAAGGGACTTAGCACCATGGCTAGAGTCCATAGGGTTGCAAAGGGTCAGACACAATTGAACTCTGGCATAGACTACTTCACTCTGCAACACAAAGAGACAATGAGTCCTGAGGAAAAGCATTTTATTCTGAAGACTGTGTAGAGATCACAGTTACCACAAAGAGTTCTAAATAAGAATATACATGTTTTCCAATTTTTTGGCTTAACATGTGTACCTGGACTAGAGTTTCTGGGCCATTTGGAGTTCTGTTGACAGCCCCTCCTCTTATTATATCATAAACATAAATACTTGCCAAACACACCCTGCAGAAGTTTGGATTACCTCTGTCGGGTGAAATTCATCTGAAGATTTCCTTTAAATTCTTATATATCACTGAAAAAAAAAAAATGGTGATAACTAAGAGCACTTGCTTCAACCCAACTCAGCTATTGGGATTGAATTTAAATTTTGACTCCAGGAAATTTGTACCCAGTAGATGAGACACAAAACCAATAAATAACATCACTGTTTACTTAATTGAGATTTTTCTGTACAAAATTATCCATGCAAAAATTTTCACAGCTGGCAAATGGTTCTGTTATCAGATTATTCATCAAGACCCTCATTTTACCATTTCTAATTATCCTATGAACTTTACCAATTCTTAAGCCCCTCCTTGAAAGGTTTCTCTTAGTCATACCAAGGTCTCAAAATTCTTGAGAACACCCTTACTAATTTACTTCATTTGAGAAACTACTAAGATTGTCAAAGTGTTGTTTTTACAAGCTACAGTAATTTTCATAAACCCAACTTTACTGACAGAGGTTTTCCTAATGCTCCATGTCTTAGTTGACATGCTTGATGTTATATTACAGAAACCAAAACAATCAAACACAAAAATCTATCTGAAAGTTGAAAAATCTGATACAGATACTCCTCACCCTCTAAAAAAAGTATAAATTTAATGATTTAATGTAGAATACCACAAAATAGTTATATAATATTAATAGCAATAGCAAAGCAAATGTTTATAGAATATGTGTATGCTCAAATTTAAAAATAAACTTTAAAATGTTAACATATTTGGATAGTTTCATCATCTGAAACTTTAGGGTTAACAACATTTTTCTCAATTAAGTTATAGAATGGTATATATTACTAATGCCTTTTATTTTTAACAATTTTATTGTGCTTTATTTATCATAATTTGTATGGAGAAATATTATTCCTTATTCCTGACTACTAAAAATGCAGTTATTTGAGTGCAAACCAAAATGTTAATAAAGGAAATAAAATGTAAGGGTGAACTTTGAATTATTAATAATTACCCTATATTGTCTGGGAAAGGTTTACACTATCTTATTTTTTAAATTAAATATTAATGTAGAGGATCATGTCATCTGCAAACTGTGAGAGTTTTACTTCTTCTTTTCCAATTTAGATTCCTTTTATTTCTTTTTCTGCTCTGATTGCTGTGACCAAAACTTCCAAAACTATGTTGAATAGTAATGGTGAAAGTGCGCACCCTTGTCTTTTTCCTGACTTTAGAGGAAATGCTTTCAATTTTTCACTATTGAGGATAATGTTTGCTGTGGGTTTGTCATATATAGCTTTTATTATGTTGAGGTATGTTCCTTCTATTCCTGCTTTCTGGAGAGTTCTTATCATAAATGGATGTTGAATTTTGTCAAAGGCTTTCTCTGCATCTATTGAGATAATCATATGGTTTTTATTTTTCAATTTGTTAATGTGGTGTATTACACTGATTGATTTATGGATATTGAGGAATCCTTGCATCCCTGGGATAAAGCCCACTTGGTCATGGTTTATGATCTTTTTAATGTGTTGTTGGATTCTGATTGCTAAAATTTTGTTAAGGATTTTTGCATCTATGTTCATCAGTGATATTGTCCTGTAGTTTACTCATTATCAGAGAAATTCAAATCAAAACCACTATGAGGTACCATTTCAAGCCAGTCAGAATGGCTGCGATCCAAAAGTCTATAAGCAATAAATGCTGGAGAGGGTGTGGAGAAAAGGGAACCCTCTTACACTGTTGGTGGGAATGCAAACTAGTACAGCCACTATGGAGAACAGTGTGGAGATTCCTTAAAAAACTGGAAATAGAACTACCTTATGATCCAGCAATCCCACTGCTGGGCATACACACTGAGGAAACCATAAATGAAAGAGACACATGTACCCCAATGTTCATTGCAGCATTGTTTCTAATAGCCAGGACATGGAAGCAACCTAGATGTCCATCAGCAGATGAATGGATAAGAAAGCTGTGGTACACATACACAATGGAGTATTACTCAGCCATTAAAAAGAATACATTTGAATCAGTCCTAATGAGGTGGATGAAACTGGAGCCTATTATACAGAGTGAAGTAAGCCAGAAAGAAAAACACCAATACAGTATACTAACGTATATATATGGAATTTAGAAAGATGGTAACAATAACCCTGTATATGAGACAGCAAAAGAGACACTGATATATAGAACAGTCTTTTGGACTCTGTGGGAGAGGGAAAGGGTGGGATGATTTGGGAGAATGGCATTGAAATATGTATAATATCATATATGAAATGAGTCACCAGTCCAGGTTCTATGCACGATACTGGATGCTTGGGGCTGGTGCACTGGGACGACCCAGAGGGATGGTATGGGGAGGGAGGAGGGAGGAGGGCTCAGGATGGGGAACACATGTATACCTGGGGGAGATTCATTCTGATATATGGCAAAACCAATACAATATTGTAAAATAAAATAAAATTAAATTTAAAAAATAAAAAAAAATAAAATTAACTATTAAGAGATGTAGTTAATATTTTAAATGAATATTTACCTATGTATGCATAGAAAAATAATTGTGTTCTTGTATATCTGTCTACATGTAGGCATACATATTTTAATATTTTTCTATCTCAAGCTAAGATTTAATATCTAATCTATTAATCTTAAAATGTACAAACAGGCAGATTATATTTTTATGGTACAATATGGTATCAAAATCAAAATTAGTGACAAGAAAGTACATGATTAAAAATCAGTTATGCCATAAGATTTTATTTTGTAATTCTTGCTGATAGAACATTTTTCTGGTATCCTACAGAGGCTTAAATGACCTTGCATGAGAAAAACAAACTGGAAAGTAAATCCTGTCATGTTTAGTTTCACAGCTATATAAAAATGTAATCAAATGTCAGCATAACAGCTTGCACACTAACAATATCTAGTCCCAATAAAGTGCTTGGAGTGCTATGTTAAATTACTGGATACCGATTTTTACCAGACTTGATTTTCCTCCTTGAGAGATTTGATAGAATCATCAGACTCAATAAAATTTTATGAGCCCTAACTCTATTTTTTATTCTAGTTCAAAATTTCAACTTATTTTACTTCCAACTATGAAATGTATAAAACCAAAAAATTTCCAATAATTGGGATAGTTTAAGAAGTTTATTTTGTATAATTGTATTTTCTTCTTTTAATAGTAATAAAATATATCAGCAACACACCAGAATTCCTGTGCTGTCCTGGGGAGAACACATACAGAAAATATTTGTTTGTGATAAGGGCAGTTCATGAAAATTTCTGTATAATAGAAATCAGATTTTTAAAACATTAAAATCAGAGATATTTTATTGGAAAGATTGAAGGCAAAGCAGAAGATGGCACCAGAGGATGAGATCATTAGATAGCATCAGTGAACATGAATTTGAGCAAACTCCTGGAGATAGTGGAGGACAGAGTCTGGAGGGTTACAGTCCATGTGGCTGCAAAGATTTGGACACAACTTAGCGGCTGAACAATAACAACATCTCTAAACTGGAAAATTAATACTCAGTGTACTTCACAGACATGAAGATTTATAAATCAAATTAAAGCAATTAAATTATAGTACCAATTAGCAACAATTTTAGAATCTCATCATAATTTTCGTATTTGTTACATGCTACCTACACCACACTAATGCTAATTTAAATTTTTCCACAGTAGGCTATTGATAGTTATTTGAATAAATTATTAAATTTCACATGTAAAACAAAATAATGATAGGAAATATTCACGATTTAAAAAATCAATGGCATTTATATAAGCAAACAAAAGGGAAAAATCATATAATTATTTACCTAAACAGAACAATATTTTGATAAAATATAGAATAATATTTTGATAAAATCTATTACAATAATTAAGCTTTAAGGGAGTTTTTTTAACCTACTTTCTATATATTCTCTCATTAGCTATCAATAATGCCATTTTGTGTCTTACTTCCTTTTCCTAGAATACAGTTTATAAAAATATTGTCATTATATTATATACCTAAAACTAATATTGTAAATCAACTATACTTCTATTGGTTTAATAAGACATATGGTCCATTCTTACATTTGAGTTCTGTTGGAGAATACTATGAAAACTTAATTTGTATATATATACACACATATATATATGTATATATATATAGTCATAAGAAATGTTAAATGTTTTTTATTATTATTCATGTGTCTATGAATTAAACTATTCCAATATAATTATTTATCCCATCTTAGATGCCTCATCCATAAATTGTTGAAACTGAAAGCTGTAATTTTCATTTTCATTTTGAAGATTTAAATTTTTTGTTTGTCTGAGTTAAGTAATTAAAAGCATTTCCATTTAAAACAATCTTTTTTCTTATGCATAGAGAATTAACTTGTGTGATAAAAAGATCTTGAAATCTTTTCAGTGTTTTGATCATTTACATGATTTGGATATATAGATAGATATATTTTAAAATCTATAAAGTGTGTTTCTTACTTGAAAATTTGAAATAATAGTAACTATCTTATCATTGCTATGAGAATCAAATAAAATAAAGTATATAAAAACATGTTGCTTAATACCTGACATAATAACCATACAACACATGTTGGTCTTACCATTGACATTATAACTGTGTTATAAATAATAAATGTGATAGGTACTAAAATATATGCAGAAATTATTACTGTAATAAAAATAACAAAAGCCTTTATCAACAGACCTTATGCAGATGTTTTCACTGCATGCTGAATACTTACAAGTGTGGACGTGGAGTGATTTATCATGCACTGTATATTATATGATCTCTAATGAGACTTTCTGCCATTTGAGGATACATGTTCCATTTTTTAAAAGCAAATATAGCATAAACTGAAATGCATGCTTATGAAATACCATTATATATTAAGCATGGTATTAGAAATGATGGCACAAAAGAAAGAACATGAGTTTAGAGTAAAACATGAGTTCGAATTCTCCCCATTTTCTTGAGAACTAAATTAAGTGACATATATAAAATACTAATGTAATTTTAAGTTATGTAGTATCAAGGGTCCCCAAGCCCCAGGCCACAGACCAGTACATCCTGTCAGATCAGGACGGCATTAGATTAGAAATAATGTTCACAATGGCTTAGTGGTAAAGAATCCACCTTCAATGTAGGCAATGTGGGTTTCATCCCTGAGTTGGGAAGATCCCATAGTGCAGAAAATGGCAACACATTCCAGTATTCTTACCTGGAGAATCCCATGGACAGAGGAGCCTGGAGGCCTAACGTTCTTGAATCATCCTGAAACTATCCCCATCCCCCTTCCTGGTCTGTGGAAAAATTGTCTTCTAGGAAACCAGCCCCTGGTGTCGAAGCATTGGGGACTGCTGTTATATAATCAACAAGTGGTCTGTTTTTGAATCATCCCTGTTAGAATGTAATCTTTGAAAATGTAGAGACTTCATTCCTGTAGACCACAGGACCTATCCTAACACTTTGCATAGAGTAAAATATTCAAGATTAGTTGGAAATTCAGATCACTGATAAATAATTTTTCAATGGATGAATCTTCTTAATTAACAATATGAATGCTCCAAAGATATATCTAATGACATTAAATTAGTTAAATGTTTGTGTGAGGTAGGCTGACAAGTCCCCTAGGCATATTTGAGTTTCAGTGGCTCCTTTGTGATATTGTATTGGTTACTGTGCTAATGGGTGAATTTCTCACAAATTCTCTGCATTAGGTTGATTACTTTGAAAAGTTGAGCCATTGATTGTGACTGGGCTATGACTGGTTCCTAGTCAAATCTTGCTCAGATATTCTCCATTATTCTTTTCTGTCTTTTCTTCATCCTCATTTATTCTTCCCATCCAAGATCATCTCTAGAACGGCTGAGGCTGGGGGTTCAAGTTAATGCTTCTTTAAGTCACAAAGAGTTACAGATAAAGAAACTTAATTACTTAGTCACGTAGTTTCTTCCAGGTAAACATATAAAACCTTGAGGCCCAAGTTGAACCTAAAAATGTGTTAATGTACATCGCTTTACATTGTGGACATCTATTTCCCAGAAACCTCATGATGAATAGGGTTTATCCAGAGCAAGAATTCATTGGACCTAAAACCATTCTTTCTCAATACTAACTGGAAAACTGAATAATAAACTATATTAAAATATATTTTTATCCAAGAATCTTAAGCCTTAGATACTTTCAATGATTGGCACTGTGGTATTGTTGTGGGCTGATAGCTATAACTAGATATGATTATCAAGATAGAAAGACAGAATGCATACTAGGAATGTGGTATCTGCCATTAGGAAAATATGAAATATTATTAAGCCTGAGATTGATTACTTTATGAGAAAACTAATGCATTTCATGTAATTAAGTTTATCATTACTCAGGAGACATGTAAAACAACCAGGTAAGCAGTCATCAATATGGGATCTCTTTATACTGTCATTGCCTTGATCTTTCTTTAATCTGTTTTATATATAGATGTTATTAACATTCACCACTACAAGCAGTAATTATGAAATAGTCTTATATAGTGATCAATTATAACATACTGATCCCCCACCAAAAAAAAGACATATTTTATTTCTTAGTAATCTTGGTATTCTCTTAAAAACGGCATGCATTTAATAAACTATAGTGGGAAATAATTGAAAAAAGAATATAGATATACATATATTTATATGTAGTTGAATTATTTTGCTGTACAGCTGAGTCTAACACAATATTGTAAAAGTCAACTGTATTTCTATAAAAAGTTGCATGTACTGCAAAATCTTAATTTTACTAAAAATAAATACATAAGATGTCTTATTTTTTCACCCTCACAAAGCATTTATAATTACTGTTAAACATCTTAGTTTGCTTTCAGATAAACCAACCTATTATACTGAAATTAATATGAATTAATTGCTTCATATGTGATTCTTATAATAATAAGACATATTCCCTAGATAGGTGGTAAAATGGTTTTCCTTAAACATTGTCATATTCTTGGGAGTTGATTTATCTAAATACTAGAATTATTGTTGTCTGAAACAGGATTAAGTAAGGTATCTTTAATGTTTGTAGCTCTGACAATCCATTTATACTCTAAATAAACATTTTCTTATCTACACATAAAAGTAAAATGGATAATTGGGAATATAATGTAGAATTTTATATCTGTATATTTCAGAGTTTTAGTTATAATGTGTGATTTTTCTCCTCTATACTTTTTGCCATTAGCCCACCTTCTATTTAAGTCACAGCATGCAATTGAGCTAGAAAATTATGAAATCATTGTAAACACAGTATGACTCCTCTAAAGAAAATATTTGTGCAAATTGAAGTAATGCACTGTTTTACCCAACAGGACATGAGATGGCTCTTTCTATTTTAGAAGTGCATAATCAGGTGTTGCTATTCATCTTTAATGTTCCTGTTGACTAAGAGGCAAGTCATTAGTGAATTTATTTATAGGATTCACAGTTTGCTTTGATTTCATTTGTTTCAACTGATATTTTAGAGGTCAACTACATGACTTAATTATTTTATTACTGACTTAATACAGTAAATGTCTCACTTCTACTTAAGAAATAACAATTCACTTTCTTTGTTTTGTTAACATCAGTTCAAATCAGATCAGTAAAACATCAAAAATCATTACAATTATTATTAACTAAAAGTAGTTGTGCTGTGCCAAAGCATCAAGCTCTAAATGTGATTTATAGATATCAATTTAGAAATTTTATTATTTAAACTGTAGTGTTAGCAAAGTTTTTGTTATAAAGCAATAACATTTCAATGGGTAAATACATTACAGCATATCATGTTTTTAGCCCATGCTTATCCCTACTTATCTCCCAAATCCAATCATAACCAAAATAAAATTATAGAAAACATTTTTGAATATTTTTAAATGAGTTACAGCCATTTGTTCCAGACTTACTGTATACCATTGGTCATATTGATTAGGAAATTGTGATAGTCCACTACATTGGTTACCTCCAATGAACCACAAAGAGTCATTCAGTCGTGTCCAACTCTTTGCAACCCCATGGACTGTCCATGGAATTCTCCAGGCCAGAATACTGGAGTGGTTAGCCTTTCCCTTCACCACGGGAGCTTCCCAACTCAGGGATTGAACCCCGGTCACCCACATTGCAGGCAGATTCTTTACCGGCTGAGCCACAAGGGAAGATTAAGAACACTGGAGTGGGTAGCCTATCCCTTCTCCAGGGGATCTTCCCGACCTAGGAATCGGAATCAGGGTCTCCAGCATTGCAGGCAGATTCTTTACCAACTGAGCTATCAAGGAAGCCCCCAATGAACCACAGACATTCACTAGTCATGCTCTTGTGTAGCCTCTTCTAGAATCTGCAGTGGGCCAGAGACTTGCTTTAGCCAAAGTGATAGTTGTACAATATGCCAATACTGGGCCTAAGCTTTAAGAAGACCAAGCAGGTTCACTAATTTTTTCTATTCAGAAGTTAGCTATTCTACTAGAGCTTCCCAGGGAAAAGACCAGGTGGAGAGATTACATTTAGATAGAGATGCCTCAAAACTACTTGTAGTGAGAGAGAAATCCAACTATCTCACTGTCCCAGATGAACCAAGATTGCAGACAATGCAGATAATTGCAAGCAACTAAATGTAGCAGCTTGCATAACCACCAACAAATCATGCAAAACAAACTACCAGATAAGCCAAGTACAGACTGAAGAGTTTTAAGAAACTAGATTATTATTTTGTCAAGTTAATAATTGAGGTCTGGATTATTATGGAGGAAACATTAACTGCTGTAGAAATTGCAGGCAAAAAATAGAGTTCTTTTGAACAAATATATGCCTTAACTTTAGGATCAGACACTTAACAAAGACCCAAAGAAGACTGTTCATGAAAGGTTGGAATAGCAGTGGCAAAATTGCTGATTTCCAGGCAGACTGTAAAAGTGACAAATAGCTTCTTCTCAGTTCAGTTCAGTCGCTCAGTCATGTCTGACTCTTAGTGACCCCATGAATTGCAGCACGCCAGGCCTCCCTGTCCATCACCAACTCCCGGAGATCACTCAGACTCAAGTCCATCGAGTCAGTGATGCCATCCAGCCATCTCCTCCTCTGTCATCCCCTTCTCCTCCTGCCCCCAATCCCTCCCAGCATCAGTGTCTTTTCCAATGAGTCAACTCTTTGCATGAGGTGGCCAAAGTACTGGAGTTTCAGCTTTAGCATCATTCCTTCCAAAGAAATCCCAGGGCTGATCTCCTTAAAAATGGACTGGTTGGATCTCTTGCAGTCCAAGGGACTCTCAAGAGTCTTCTCCAGCACCACAGTTCAAAAGCATCAATTCTTTGATGCTCAGCTTTCTTCACAGTCCAACTCTCACATTCATACTTAACCACTGGAAAAACAATAGCTTTGACTAGACGGACCTTTGTTGGCAAAGTAATGTCTCTGCTTTTGAATATGCTATCTAGGTTGGTCATAACTTTTCTTCCAAGGAGTAAGAGTCTTTTAATTTCATGGCTGCAGTCACCATCTGCAGTGATTTTGGAGCCCCAAAAAATAAAGTCTGACACTGTTTCCACTGTTTCCCCATCTATTTCCCATGAAGTGATGGGACCAGATGCCATGATCTTCGTTTTCTGAATGTTGAGTTTTAAGCCAACTTTTTCACTCTTCACTTTCACTTTCATCAAGAGGCATTTTAGTTCCTCTTCACTTTCTGCCATAAGGGTGGTGTTATCTGCATATGTGAGGTTACTGAAATTTCTCCTGGCAATCTTGATTCCAGCTTCTTCCAGCCCAGCGTTTCTCATGACATACTCTGCATAAAAGTTAAATAAGCAGGGAGACAATATACAGCCTTGACGTACTCCTTTTCCTATTTGGAACCAGTCTGTTGTTCCATGTCCAGTTCTAACTGTTGCTTCCTGACCTGCATAGAGGTTTCTCAAGAGGCAGATCAGGTGGTCTGGTATTCCCATCTCTTTCAGAATTTTCCACAGTTTATTGTGATCCACACAATCAAAGGCTTTGGCATAGTTAGTAAAGCAGAAGTAGATGTTTTTCTGGAACTCTCTTCCTTTTTCGATGATCCAGTGGATGTTGGCATTTGATCTCTGGTTCCTCTGCCTTTCCTAAAAACGGGTTTAACATCAGGAATTTCACAGTTCATGTATTGCTGAAGCCTGGCTTGGAGAATTTTGAGCATTACTTTACTAACGTGTGAGATGAGTGCAATTGTGCAGTAGGTTGAGCATTTTTGGCATTGCCTTTCTTTGGGATTGGAATGAAAACTGACCTTTTCCAGTCCTGTGGCCACTGCTGAGTTTTCCTAATTTACTGGCATATTGAGTGCAGCACTTTCACAGCATCATCTTTCAGGATTTGAAATAGCTCAACTGGAATTCCATCACATCCACTAGCTTTGTTCATAGTGATGCTTTCTAAGGCCCACTTGACTTCACATTCCAGGATGTCAGGCTCTAGGTGAGTGATCACACCATTGTTATTACCTGGGTTGTGAAGATCTTTTTTGTACAGTTCTTCTGTGTATTCTTGCCACCTCTTCTTAATATCTTCTGCTTCTGTTAGGTCCATACCATTTCTGTCCTTTATCAAGCCCATCTTTGCATGAAATGTCCCCTTGGTATCTCTAATTTTCTTGAAAAGATCTCTAGTCTTTCCCATCCTGTTGTTTTCCTCTATTTCTTTGCATTGATCGCTGAGGAAGGCTTTCTTATCTATTCTTTGGAATTCTGCATTCAGATGCTTATATCTTTCATTTTCTCCTTTGCTTTTTGCTTCTCTTCTTTTCACAGCTATTTGTAAGCCCTCTCCTGACAGCCATTTTGCTTTTTTGTATTTCTTTTCCACAGGGATGGTCTTGATTCCTGTCTCCTGTACAATGTCACAAACCTCAGTCCATAGTTCATTAGGCACTCTATGTATCAGATCTAGGCCCTTAAATCTATTTCTCACTTCCACTGTATAATCATAATAGATTTGATTTAGGTCATACCAGAATGGTCTAGTGGTTTTCCCTACTTTCTTCAATTTATTTCTCAGTTTGGCAATAAGGAGTTCATGATCTGAGCCACATCAGCTCCTGGTCTTGTTTTTGTTGACTGTATAGAGCTTCTCCTTCTTTGGCTGCAAAGAATATAATCAATCTAATTTTGGTGTTGACCATATGGTGATGTTCATGTGTAGAGTCTTCTCTTGTGTTGTTGGAAGAGGGTGTGTTCTATGACCAGTGCATTTCTTGGCAAAACTCTATTAGTCTTTGCCCTGCTTCATTCTGTATTCCAAGACCAAATTTGCCTGTTACTCCAGGTGTTCCTTGACTTCCTACTTTTGTATTCCAGTCCCCTATAATGAAAAGGACATCTTTTTTGGGTATTAGTTCTAAAAGATCTTGTAGATCTTCATAGATCCATTCAACTTCAGCTTCTTCAGCATTACTGGTTGGGGCATAGACTTGGATTACTGATAAAATGGCTTCAGAGAATCTTCAGAGAATATGAGGAACCTGTGTAGTGCTTCCTCAGAACACCATGTTTGGTTGCTCAGTAAGTCGTGTCTGACTCTTTTGTGACCGCAAGGACTGTAGCCCACCAAGCTCCCGTGTCCATGGGATTTTCAGGCTAGAATGCTGGAGTGGATTGGCATTTCCTCATCCAGGGGATCTTTGTGACCCAGGTGATCAAACCCGTGTCTCCTGCATTGCAAGTGGATTCTTTACCCAACCATCAAGAAAACCTATCAGGACACTATAACAGGACTTTTAAGAACTACACTGGTGCCGGTCCATAGCACCCTGACTGACAAACTGAAGCTGATAGGGACCTTTTCACAAAGATTTGTGATAATATTTCTCCCCCTACCCTCTCATAATCAGTTACAAGTCAGTTGTAATCCAATACATAGGAAGTCCACAATATTTTAAAGAGATTGTGCCCTCTGGACTAGAGTACAGTTTTTAACTTCAAAATTTAAAAAAGCCTTTGGATTCGAAAACAACTTGGCACATCACATTCAAACAGCTGAAAACCAAATGTGAAGAAAAAATCTTGAAAGAATACAGGAGAATATGCCTTACTTACAGAAGGACAAAAAAAAAAAAAAAAAGAATTAGAATCAACTTGTGTCAAAAACCATACAAAAAAAGGAAAGTGAAATATTTTAAATCAAAAAACAAAACTATATATCTGGAATTATATATACAAAAAGATTATCATATGAAGTGAGGGGAAAATAAAGACTTTCTATGAAAAAACTAAAACATAAAAAATTTGTCACAGACTACCTGCCCTTCAAGACATTTTAAATGAAGTTTTGCAGTGTGAAGGAAAACAACATAGGTCAGAATGAAATTTAAATTTTAAATAAAGAAGATGGAAGAAACACTCCAGATAGGCAATAAAATGATGGGATAATAACTTTCTTATTCTTATTTGATAAAATATATAAGTGTTCACAATAATTACAAAAGCAATGTATCACATGATTATGGAAGATAGATAAGTTTAATCGATGTCATGAATATTATAAAGGCCAGAAAGGAGAAACTGGGAATACTCTGTTATAAGGTACCTGAACTACCCTTGAAGTAGGACATTTAGTATGGCTTGAATATAGACATGACTTGGATGCACATGCATATTAATAATACTAGGCAATTAAAATGATACCAAGACAACTAGTAGTACTACACATATTTTCAAAGAAATATAAATGATATGCTAAGGCAGGAGAGAAAGAAAACTCTTATAAGCACTCAATTTAAACCAGGGATGGCATAATAAGAAAGGAAGAAGAAAAAAACAGAAGCAAAATTAAGTACATTGAATAGAATCAGTTATAAACATAGTACATTTTAATGTGCTTATATCAGTATTCACTGAAATGGGAATGGTCTAAATATACCAATTATAGACAGAGATTGTCAGAGTCAATTAAGGAAAAAACCAAAAGCAAGACCTAATTATAATCTATCTACCAAAACAAACAGAAGCAAAACAAGCAAATTCACCTTACATAAATACACATTCCATTCTGAACCAGAATTTGACATCTTTTATTTTTCCTCTGACTTTAGAGAAGCTATACAGAGGTGTACTAATTAAATTCAGATAATATGTGTGAATAACCCTTAACCTCTTGACCAACAAATTAAATGCTTTCAAAATTCATATTAACATTGTTTAATTCTGCACAGAGATGTATGCTCACAATTCTTAGTTCTGGATGTCAAACATAAATTTATTAAATGAATAAACTTTTTTCAGAATATTTCACTCAATTCTCCACATCAAAACAATGAAATTAAACTGCTTGTTTTTAATGGTATTTCCATCATCTTTCTCTTATAAGCAAAGTTGTAATAAACATTTTTTGAGAAGTATTTGAGAATAATACTGCTTTATCCTATGTGTTTTGCCCCCACAATTTCTTCCCTTCCTACCTTCCCCCTTTCTTCTTTTTTTTTTTGATTCTGCATCTGGTGAAGCATCATTGGTATACATTAATTCTTTGGACACAAGTACCTTTATTTGTCTGAGCATACTTAAAATCACTATTTATCACTGACTCAATGGACGTGGGTTTGGGTGGACTCCGGGAGTTGGCGATGGACAGGGAGGCCTGGTGTGCTCCAGTTCATGGGGTCGCAGAGTCGGACATGACTGAGCAACTGAACTGAACTGAGTTCAACATCTGTGCCCCTAAAGTTCAGATACACCTTTGGAATGAGTGAGTGAGTGAAGTTGCTCAGTCATGTCCAACTCTTTGCGACCCCAGGGACTGTAGCCTATCAGGCTCCTCCATCCATGGGATTCTTCAGGCAAGAATACTGGAGTGAGTTGCCATTTCCTTCTCCAGAAGATCTTCCTGATCCGGGGATTGAACCTGGGTCTCCCACATTGTAGGCAGACGCTTTACCTTCTGAGCCACCAGGGAAGTCAGGAAATGACAACCCACTCCAGTACTCCTGCCTGGAAAATTCTGTGGGCTACAAAGTTCAGATGCGCCTTTGGAATAGTTTTCATTAACTTGGTTTTTCCCCCGTGGTGGCTCAGCAGTAAAGAATCTGCCTGCCAAGCAGGGAACTCAGGTTCAATTCCTAGGTAAGGAAGACTTCACTTTCACTTTTCACTTTCATGCACTGGAGAAGGAAATGGCAACCCACTCCAGTATTCTTACCTGGAGAATCCCAGAGACAGAGGAGACTAGTGGGCTGCCATCTATGGGGTTGCACACAGTCGGACATGACTGAAGCAAATTAGCAGCAGCAGCAGCATAACAGCTATGTCATGGCCACAGTCTGGTCATCATGCAGTTAACTTTTTCCACCTGGTAGTGGTTTTTATACTGGAAAGACAGCTCACAGGACAAGGCTCCAAATATTATTTGCAGTTCTTGGGAAGGAATGAAAAGTCCTTGACTATGTTTAAAAGACTATTATTTGGTCTCTTTTGTCTATTATCCTTTGTTTCAGCATTTTCTCACTTCTCTGATTAAGTTTATTGTTTGGCTGAAGTTTTTCCACAGAAAATATGACCTGAAACTTATCAAAATGTTTTCCATATAATTTACCATACCAAATAATTTTAGTTACTCTAATGTCAATATTTCTTCTGATGTGCCTAGGGTTCCTTTGGAATCCTCAAAGTTAGCTAGAGAAAGAAACTTAAAATCTGTTATAAAAAGCAGCTTAATATTCTAGGGAAATTTTGTTCTTGTAACAGGGAGGAAAAGAAAACAAATTCCAGTTTTGTACCAGCTTTTACTATTATTAATTGTAAAGTTTATTTACCAAATTAAATCCAATCTAATCTTAATCACTCCTGTACATGTCACATTCTTTTTCGCTCAAATTTCCCTTTTGGCACAAACCTTTTATCACTTTTTATATTCATATGATTTGTCCCATGTTTTCCCCCATCCAAAAATAACAGTTCTTGGAAAAAACTGTTGTCATCATTTTTTTTTTTCCAACAAAAATATCTGCTTCTGTAATACCTCTCCTCTCTGAAAACACTTTTCCTACTTGTTTTAGAAACTAAATACTTCTCTTATAACTTTTAATAGACTTACATATGGCATTGTAGCAACGAGCAGCGGCTGCGTGGCGCTGGAGTGGCGACCAGCGGTGGGGCAGCACTGGAGCAGCGAGTGGCCTAGAGGAGATACCCTACGTCCAAGGTCAGTTGCTGCAGCCATGAGGAGATATTCCACGTCCAAGATAAGGAGCAGTGGCTGTACTTTGCTTGAGCAGCCATGAAGAGATAACCCATGTTCAAGGTAAGAGAAATCCCAGTAAGATGGTAGGTGCTGAGAGAGGGAATCAGAGGGCAGATAGACTGAAAGCACAACCACAGAAAACTCACTGATCTAATCACATGGACCACAGCCTTGTCTTACTCAATGAAACTAAGCCATCCCCGTATAAGACCACCCAAGATTGATGGGTCATGGTGGAGAGTTCTGAAAAAATGTGGTCCACTAGAGAAGGGGATGGTAAACCACTTCAGTATTCTTGCCTTGAGAACACCATGAACAGTATGAAAAGGCAAAAAGATAGAACACTGAAACATGAACTCCCTAGGTTTGTAGGTGCCCAGCATGCTGTTGGAGATCAGTGGAGAAATAACTCTAGGAAGAATAAAGAGAGAGCCAAAGCAAAAACAAAAACCAGATGTGTATGTTACTGGTGATAGAAGCAAGGTCCGATAATATAAAGAGCAATATTGCATAGGAACCTGGAAAGTTAGGTCCATAAATCAAGGCAAATCAAAAGTGGTCAAACAGGAAATGACAAGAGTGAATGTCGACATTTTAGGAGTCAGCAAACTAAAATGGACTGGAATGGGTAATTTAACTCAGATGACCATTATATCTACTACTGTGGGCAGGAATCCATTAGAAGAAATCGAGTAGCCACCATAGTCAACAAGAATCCTAAACGCAGTACTTAGATACAATCTGAAAAAATGACAGAATGATCTCTGTTCGTTTCCAAAGCAATCCAAGCAATCTAATCACAGTAATCCAAGTCTATGCCCCGATCAGTAACACTGAAGAAGCTGAAGTTGAATGGATCTATGAAGACCTACAAGATCTTCTAGAACAAACACCCAAAAAAAGATGTCCTTTTCATTATAGGGGACTGGAATGCAAAAGTAGGAAGTCAAGAAACACCTGGGGTAACAGGCAAATTTGGCCTTGGAGTACAGAATGGAGCATGGCAAAGTCTAATAGAGTTTTTCCAAGAGAATGCACTGGTCATAGCAAACACCCTCTTCCAACAACACAAGAGAAGGGTCTACATATGGACATCACCAGATGCCCAACACTGAAATCACATTGATTATATTCTTTGCAGCCAAAGATGGAAAAGCTCTATACAGTCAGCAAAAACAAGACCGGGAGCTGACTGTGCCTAAGATCATGAACTTCTTACAGCCAAATTTAGACTTAAATTGAAGAAAGTGGGGAAAACCACTAGGTCATTCAGGCATGACCTAAATCAAATCCCTTATGATTAAACAGTAGAAGTGAGAAATAGATTGAAGGGACTAGATCTGATAGACAGAATGCCTGATGAACTATGGATGAAGGTTCATGACATTGTACAGGAGACAGGGATCAAGACCATCTCCAAGAAAAAGAAATGCAAAAAAAGCAAAATGGCTGTCTGAGGAGGCCTTACAAATAGCTGTGAAAAAAGAGAAGCAAAAAGAGAAAGAGAAAAGGAAAGATACACCCATTTGAAAGCAGAGTTCCAAAGAATAGCAAGGAGAGATAAGAAAGCCTTTTTCAGTGATCAGTGCAAAGATATAGAGGAAAACAATTGAATGGGAAAGATTATAGATCACTTCAAGAAAATTAGAGATACCAAGGGAAAATTTCTTGCAAAGATGTGCTCAATAAAGGACAAAAATGGTATGGACCTAACAGAAGCAGAAGATATTAAGAAGAGGTAGCAAGAATACACAGAAGAACTGTACAAAAAAGATCTTCATGATCCAAATAATCATGATGGTGTGATCACTCACCTAGAGCCAGACATCCTGGAATGTGAAGTCAATTGGGCCTTAGAAAGCATCACTATGAACAAAGCTAGTGGATGTGATGGAATTCCAGTTAAGCTATTTCAAATCCTAAAAGATGATGCTATGGAAGTGCTGCACTCAACATGCCAGCAAATATGGAAGACTCAGCAGTGGCCACAGGACTGGAAAAGGTCAGTTTTCATTCCAATCCCAAAGAAAGTCAAAGCGAAAGAATGCTCATACTACCACACAATTGCATTCAATTCACACGCTAGTAACATAATGCTCAAAAATTCTCCAAGCCAGGTTTCAGCAATACGTGACACATGAACTTGCAGATGTTCAACCTGGTTTTAGCAAAGGCAGAGAAACCAGAGATCAAATTGCCAACATCCACTGGATCATCGAAAAAGCAAGAGAGTTCCAGAAAAAACATCTATTTCTGCTCTATTGACTGCCAAGTCTCTGACTGTACAGATCACCACAAACTGTGGAAAATTCTTAAGGAGACTGGAATACAGACCACCTGATCTGCCTCTTGAGAAATCTGTATGCAGGTCAGGAAGCAACAGTTAGAACTAGACATGGACCAACAGACTGGTTCCAAATAGGGAAAGGAGTACATCAAGGCTATATATTGTCACTCTGCCTATTTAAATTTTATGCAGAGTACATCATGAGAAACACTGGGCTGGATGAAGCACAACCTGGAATCAAGATTGCCGGGAGAAATTTCAGTAACCTCAGATATGCAGATGACACCACCCTTCTGGCAGAAAGGGAAGAAGAACTAAAGAGCCTCTTGATGAAAGTGAAAGAGGAGAGTGAAAACATTGGCTTAAAGCTCAACAGTCAGTAAACTAAGATCATGGCATCTGGTCCCATCACTTCATGGAAAATAGATGGGGAAACCATGGAAACAGTGTCAGACTTTTTTTGTGGGGGGGTGGTGGTGCTCAGAATCACTGCAGATGGTGACTTCAGCCATGAAATTAAAAGACACTTACTCCTTAGAAGGGAACTTATGATCAACCTAGACAGCATATTTAAAGGCGGAGACATTACTTTGTCAATAAAGGTCCGTCTAGTCAAGGCTATGGTTTTTCCAGTAGTCATGTATGTATGTGAGTGTTGGACTATAAAGAAAGCTGAGCGCCAAAGAATTCATGCTTTTGAACTGTGGTTTTGGAGAAGACTCTTGAGAGTCCCTTGGACTGCAAGGAGATCAAACCAGTCCATCCTCAAGGAGATCAGTCCTGAGTGTTCATTGGAAGGACTGATGTTGAAGCTGAAATTGAAATAGTTTGGCCACCTGCTGTGAAGAGCTGACTCATTTGAAAAGACCCTGATTCTGGAAAAGATTGAAGGCAGGAGGAGAAGGAGATGACAGAGAATGAGATGGTTGGGTGGCATCACCAACTCAATAAAATGAGTTTGGGCATATTCTGGGAGTTGGTGATGGACAGGGAGGCCTGACATAGTGCAGTCCATGGGGTCACAGAGAGTCAGACATGCCTGAGTGACTGAACTGAACTGAACAATATACTATAATTTTTATCCCTTAATCTCCTTTACAGAACCAAGAAACAAGTTATTAAACTATTATATTAGCATTTACTGATTGGAAAGCTTAAAAAAACATATTTTGTAACCTCTAAAAACATAAATTTTTATAGCATAATTTCTCTTTAACATGGTATAAGATATGTGTCTGATAAACTAAACATCTTTTTAAGTTCTGAAACCTCAAGCAAAGTGGACTGTGTTTGCAGTTCACAGACATGATAAGTGTTAACTTTAAGCTTTCTCTTAGGCATATTTTTGTTCTCCTAGGGTCAGAAATCTGAGGACATTATTTTGTCAAGCCAGCTTTTTAACTGCATATATAAAAGAACCAGTCTTGAAGTTTCAAAAGAATTTCATCTTAATTTTCTCTAGAATCTTAAGAATACCATTATCATACATTGTTAAAAATGATCCTTTTTTTCCTTGGGTCATAATTTCATGGCTAAAATGTTCTAATGAATTGAAAACTGAGTTTCTCTTTTTACAAAACACCAATCACACAAATGGAATACACGTTCACATACCAGAAGACAGAAATGTCACAAATTAGCCAAGAGGAAACCGATATGCAGTTCCTAACGAACACTTCCCAGTACAAACAGTCCATGGGTCAGATACACATCAGAACCAACTGCCAAAATTGTCCAATAGCATTTCATGTTCACAAACGGTCCTCCATGTGAGACACAGGTCAGAGCCAACTGTCAAAAGTGCCCAAACATCACTTTGTGCTCAAAAGAGAAGGTTGTCTGGTGCACACAGCTGAACTTACACAATCTTGGAGATCATCAGCTCATCCAGAGGCGTGTTTTAGTTTCACCAAGGAAAAGCTTAAGTTGGCAGCTAGTATTGAGCAGAAGAGAAACAGAGAGGATCCCCAAAACAAATGGTTTTGGCAGCTGCTAAGGATATTCCCCCAAATCCCCCTCTTGAGGCCAGTGAGCCACCAGCAGCTGGCTCATCACAACCATCAGATGCACAATCGCCATGGCCTGTTGGCCAGTTCTTGGGAAAACCTCCCAGGAACCAGATGTCCTGAGAGCACCACAGCATCTCTTTGGATGCTAGAAAAGCTGTTACCAAAAGGCTGGCTGCTTGCTGCTTAGAAGCCAATAAAGAGGCAAAGCTGGTGGAAAGAAAAACTTGCCTCATTTTTGGAGGTTAGCGGCCTGGGGGGAAGAATGATCTATCTGAAAGCTGAGTCCCCTCACTGACAATCAGTTGGCAAGAACACTTATAGAACTTTCATAGATGGAGGGAAGGGGTTACATGCTACAAGCAGGAACAGCATAGTCAGCTCTGACAGTCCTCTTGAAACTGGTCATGTGGTGGTCTGATCAGCTTCATGTCCATTGTTTAAAATAGAGTTAGTCTTTAGTTCTAGGGTTGGTTTATTCCTGTGTGATTCTGAGACGCCTGTCAGCTCCTCTGTATCAGGTGTTTCAGTTGTAAAATTAGGGCTTCCCAGGTAGTGCTAGGGCTAAACAGCCCATCTGCCAATGCAGGAGATGTAAGAGACATGGGTTCGATCCTTGGGTCAGGAAGATCCCCAGGAGAAGGAAATGGCACACCACTCCAGTGTTCTTGTCTGGAGAACCCCATAGACAGAAGAGCCTGGGCTGGGCTCCAGTCCACCAGGCTCCAGTCCATGGGGTCGCAAAAAGTAGAACATGACTGAAGGGACTTAGCACACAGCTTGAATCATCATTTATTATATGAATAAATAAAGATGATTGAACACCATAAATATTGGTTCTATGAAAACTAGAGTTTCTGTTCCATAGGTGAAAAGTAAGCTCTTCGTAATCATTAATCAACATGAACATTTGATTGTGGAACAATATATATGTTCAATACTTACGTTTAGGTATAAGCCACTGACAGGATATTTTGAGTTCACTTTTTAAAAATCTTAAACCTTTACCTCCCCACTTTTTGAAACATACTTTTGTGAGTCCAGTTTTTGCTTCTTATGAAAATTTGGTGGCAATGCATAAAGTAACTTGCTTTTGTCAACATACTGTAATTGGTCACTTATTTTTAGAGCTGCATGTTAATGAATCATGTAATATTCTTAATTAAAAGTGCTTCAGAATAGCAATTTTTTTTCTTTGAGTCATTGAGCTATAGAACAAATGGACAAATTAAGTCTGTTGTACACAATAGCTCATTTACTCTTTTGTATACATGTTTTTGAAATGTTGAACTTAAGCAATATTAATACTACAATATAGAGAACTAAACCTACTACTCAAGTACTTACTTTTTTATTTTTCAGGAACAAAATCACTTTAAGATCAAACTTTTATGTTCAATAGTATTTTTAAACATTCTAGTTAAATAGATCTCATTTGTCATTCTCTTCTCCTCTCTCATCTACTATTCTATTCACCTACTAACTCAGTATTCTCACTCATCCTACTCAATCTTTTGTAACTAAGCAATATATGTATTTATTGCCATTTATTATTTATTTTGGAGAAGGCAAAGGCACCCCACTCCAGTACTCTTGCCTGGAGAATCCCATGGACGGAGGAGCCTGGTGCGCTGCAGTCCCTGGGGTCACTAAGAGTCAGACACAACTGAGCGACTTCACTTTCACTTTTCACTTTCATGCATTGGAGAAGGAAATGGCAACCCACTCCAGTGTTTTTGCCTGGAAAATCCCAGGGATGGGGGAAGTTGGTGGGCTGCCATCTATGGGGTCGCACAGAGTCAGACACAACTGAAGCGACTTAGCAGCAGCAGCATTATTTATTTATTGTGCCGTTTACTCAACTTAGCATTTTATATTCATTATAATTCTTTCACCAATACCCTTTAGTTTTCCACTTAATATTTTATTTTTATTTTAAATAAATTATTTATTTTAAATAAAATTATTGCTATTTGGTATTTGATGCAAAAAAATACCAATTTCAAAGATCTTATTTTGGAAAATTTTCAGAGGATGAGCACTGGTTGAGATCTAATATGCAAGAAATTTTATTACTGATGCTTTAGTTATTAATTTATGGAAAGCTAAGTTACAATTGGAAGCCCAGTATTTTCAACTATATTTCTGTACCTATTAAAATATCTGTAATTATTGTTTGTCTAAGATAAAAGATACAACACATTGGCAAATTCCTTTGTCTGGATGATGTGTGTGTTGATCAGGGGAATGATATTGTTGAGTATTATTAACCCATTTTTTGCAATGAGCCAACTCTTCACATGAGGTGGCCAAAGTACTGGAGTTTCAGCTTTAGCATCATTCCTTCCAAAGACACCCAGGGCTGATCTCCTTTAGAATGGACTGGTTGGATCTCCTTGCAGTCCCAAGGGACTCTCAGGAGTCTTCTCCAACACCACAGTTCAAAAGCATCTATTCTTTGGTGCTCAGCCTTCTTCACAGTCCAACTCTCACATCCATACATGACCACTGGAAAAACCATAGCCTTGACTAGATGGACCTTTGTTGGCAAAGTAATGTCTCTGCTTTTGAATATGCTATCTATGTTGGTCATAACTTTTCTTCCAAAGAGTAAGAGTCTTTTAATTTTATGGCTGCAATCACCATCTACAGTGATTTTGGAGCCCCCCAAAATAAAATCTGACACTGTTTCCACTGTTTCCCCATCTATTTGCCATGAAGTGATGGGACCAGATGCCATGATCTTCGTTTTCTGAATGTTGAGCTTTAAGTCAACTTTTTCACTCTCCTCTTTCACTTTCATCAAAAGGCTCTTTGGTTCTTCTTTGCTTTCTGCCACAGGTTGGTGTCATCTGCATGTCTGAGGTTATTGATATTTCTCCCGGCAATCTTGATTCCAGCTTGTGCTTCTTCCAGCCCAGGGTTTCTCATGATGTACTCTGCATATAAGTTAAATAAGCAGGGTGACAATATAAAGCCTTGACATACTCCTTTAGATTTGACTCATTGGAAAAGACTCTGATGCTGGGAGGGATTAGGGGCAGGAGGAGAAGGGGACAACAGAGAATGAGATGGCTGGATGGCATCACCAACTCGATGGACTTGAATCTGAGTGAACTCCAGGAGTTGGTGATGGACAGGAAGGCCTGGCCTGCTGCGATTCATGGGGTTGCAAAGAGTCGAACACGACTGAGTGACTGAACTGAACTGAACTGAATCCTTTTCTAAAATTAACTTTCATTTTGGGATAATTTTAGATTTACAGAAAAGTAGTAAAGATGGTACAGAGTTTCTGCATGCCTTTCAACCCAGTTTCTCCTAATGGTAACATCTTACATAACCCTAGTATATATTTCAAAACTAATAAATTAACATTGGTATGCTGACATTAACTACTAGATAAACTTTATTCAGATTTCAATAGTTTTTGCATTGTCTGCCTATTGGTTTGTTCACACTGCTATAAAGAATACCATAGACTGAGCAGATTTTAAGAAAAGGAAATTTACTTCTCAAAGTTCTGGAGGATAGACAGTCTAATATCAAGGCTCTAGCAGATGTGGAGTTTAGTGAGGCCCACTTCCTGTTTAATAAACAGTCATTTTCTTACTATAACCTCACATGGAGGAAGAGAGGTGACTTCTCTGGAATCTTTTATTCTCTTGTCTTTGATTTTGATGACTATCTTTAATGCTATGTTTGGATTTCTTTCTCTTTTATGTATGTGTATATCTACTATAGATTTTTGGTTTGTGATTATCATGATGCTCATATATTACTATATGTATGTATATATATATGTGTGTATATGGGCTTCCCCAGTGGCTCAGCTGTAAAGAATCTGCCTCCAGTGCAGGAGATGCTGGTTTAATCCCTGAGTTGGGAAGATCCCTTTGAGGAGGCCATGGTGGCACACTCCAGTATTCTTGCCTGGAGAATCCCATGGACAGATGAGCCTGGTGGGCTACAGTCCAAAGGGTTGCACAGAGTCAGACATAACTGAAGGAACTGAGATATGTAACTGTATATATATATATATATATATATATATACACATACACATGCACATACATATGCCCACACGTAATTATACATACAGGCAAGAATACAAGAGTGGGTTGCCATGCTTTCCTCCAGGGGATCTTCCAAACCCAGGGAAAGAACCCATGTCTCTGATGTCTTCTGCATTGGCAGACAAGTTCTTTATCACTAGTGACACCTGGGAAGTCCATATGTATATATGTAAAATACATATATATTATAAAATATAATAATTATTGTAAGTTGATATCTTAAGTTCAGAGGTTGAAAATGCTTTAAAAACCATGCATTTTTACTTCTACTCCACACATTTAGTGTTTTTGATATCATATTTTATATCTTTTTGTTTTGTGTGTCTTAAATATTTATTGTGGATATAGATTATGTTACTACTTTTATATTGTAATCTTCCTACTAACTTTGTAAATGGTTAATCTACTCCCTTTACTGTATGTTTGCATTTACAAATGAGATTTTCCATTCATAATTTTCATATTTCTGTTTACAGTCTGTACTCTTCCACTTAGAAACGGTACCATTAATATATCTTGGAAAGCCAGTTACTGGGCTGAACTTTCAGCTTTCCCTTGTGTGTAAAACTCTCTCTCACCCCCAAATCTAAATTCTCTGACAGGCAGTGTATTCTTTGTTGTAGCCTTTATCCTTTCATCACTTTGAATATATCATACCATTCCCTTTGGCTGAATAATTTCTACTGAAAGGTTAGCTGGTGATCTTAGGAGAGTTTCCTTTTATGTTGTTGTAGTTGTTCAGTCGCTCAGTCATGTCCAACTTTTTGTGACCTCATGGACTGCAGCATGCCAGGCTTCCCTGTTCTTCACTATTTCCCAGAGTTTGCTCAAACTCACTTCCATTGAATCAGTGATGTTATCAAACTATCTCATCCTCTGTTATCCCCTTTTCTCCTGCCCTCAATATTTCCCAGCATCAGGGTCTTTTCCAATGAGTTAGCTCTTTGCATCAGATGACCAAAGTCTTGGAGATTTAGCTTCACCATCAGCTCTTCCAATGAATATTAACAGTAGACTTCTTTTATTATTGACTGGTTTGATCTCCTTGCTGTCCAAGGGATTCTCAAGAGTCTTCTCCAGAACACAATTCAAATGCATCAGTTCTTCAGAGCTCAATCTTCTTTATGGCCCAGCTCTCACATTTGTACATGACTACTGGAAAAACCAAACCTTCAACTACAAGGATCTTTGTCAGCAAAATGATCTCTGCTTTTTAATACACTACCTAGGTTTGTCATAACTTATTGTTTTTTAATTTCATGACTGCAATCATTGTGGACAGTGATTTTGGAGCTCAAGAAAATTGTCACTGTTTTCACTGTTTCCCCATCTATTTGCCATGAAATGATGGGACCAGATTCCATGATTTTAGTTTTCTGAATGTTGAACTTTAAGCCAACTTTTTCACTCTCCTCTTTCATCTTCATCAAGAGACTCTTTAGTTCCTCTTAGGTATCCGCCATTAGGGTGGTGTCATCTGCATATCTGAGGTTATTGATATTTCTCCTGGTAATCTTGATTCCAGCTTCTGCTTCATCCAACCCAGCATTTTGCCTGATGTACTCTGCCTTTAAGTTAAATAAGCAGGGTGAATATATATAGCATTGATGTATTCCTTTCCCAATTTTGAACCATTCTGTTGTTCCATGTTTGGTTCTAACTGTTGCTTCTTGATATGCATACAGATCTCTTGGAGGCAGGTAGGGTGGTTTGGTATTTCCATCACTTTAAGAATTTTCCACAGTTTGTTGTGATCCACACAGTCAAAGGCCTTAATGTAGTCAACAAAACAGAAGGAGATGTTTTTCTGGAATTCTATTGCTTTTTTGATGATCCAACAGATGTTGGAAATTTGATCTCTGGTTCCTCTGCCTTTTCTAAACCCAGCTTGTACATCTGAAAGTTCTCAGTTCATGTACAGTTTAAGACTGGCTTAAAGGATTTTGATCATTATGTTGCTAGCATGTGAGATGAGTGCAACTGTGTGGTAGTTTGAACATTCTTTGGCATTGTGCTTTTTTGGAATGGAAATGAAAATTGACCTTTTCCAGTCCTGTGGCCACTGCTGAGTTTTCCAAATTTGCTGGCATATTGAGTGCAGCACTTTCACAGCTTCATCTTTTAGGATTTGAAATAGCCCAGCTGGAATTCCACCACCTCCATTAGCTTTGTTCATAATAATGCTTCCTAAGGCCCACTTGACTTCACACTCCAGGATGTCTGGCTCTAAGTGAATGACCACATCATATGGTTATAGTGGTCACTAAGACCGGTTTTGTACAGTTCATCTGTGTATTCTTGCCACCTCTTCTTAATATCATTTGCTTTTTGTTAGATCCTTATCATATCTGTCATTTATTGTATCTATCTTTGCATGAAATGTTCCTTTTGGTATCTCTAATTTTCTTGATGAGGTCTCTAATCTTTCCCATTCTATTATTTTCCTCTATTTCTTTGCATCATTCCCCTAAGAAAACTTTCTTGTTTCTCCTTACTGTTCTTTGGATCTCTGCATTCAGTTGGGTATATCTTTGCCTTTCTCACTTGCCTTTTGCTTCTCTTCCTTGTATGTAATGTGTTGCTTTTGTCTTGCAGCTTTTATGGTTCTCTCTTTAATTTTATATCTGCCACTTTAGTGTGCTCAGTGTGGATCTGTTTGGGCTCATATCTCTTTAAGATTCCTCTATATTTTGGACCTGAGTGTATGTTTCCTTTCCCAGGTTAGGAGATTTTCAGCTATTAATTCTTCAGATAAATTCTCTGCCCCTTTCTTCCTTTTCTCCTTTTGGACTCCCTATAATTCAAACATTAGTACACTTGATGTTTTTCTAGTGGTCTCTCAAACTATCCTCATTTTTTAAAATTAGTTTTTCACTTTTCTGTTCAACTTTTCTGATTTCTACTACTCTGTCTTCCAGTTCACTGATCTATTCTTCTGCATCATCTAATCTACTATTGATTTATTCTAGTTTTTTTTTTTTTTTAATTGGGTCTTCTGTTCTTTTTTAACTCTTTGTTAAACTTCTCACTGTGTTCATTCAGTCCTAAGTTCATTTGAACATCTTAGGATCATTATCTTAAACTCTTTATCAGTTACATTGCTTATCTCTACCCCATTTGTTTCTTCCTCTGGGGCTTTGTCTTGTTCCTCCCTTTGGAACATATTCCTCTGTCTTCTCATTTTGCTCAATTCTCTGTGTTTATTTAAATGTATTACCTAGATCATTACATTTCTCATTCTTGGAAAAGTGGCCTTATGTAGGGGACATCCAGCAGCACCCTCTCCTCTGGTTACCAGAGCTGTATGATGTAGGTCTGTCTCCTATGTACACTGCATGAGTCCTTTTTTTTATGGTGGGGTCAACTACTCTTAATAGTAAGGAGGCAGGCCCCTTAACTGGTTGGCTGTGAGTCTTGATTTTTATGGTGACTACCAGCCCACAGATAGGTATGGTCAGTTTCCTGTATGGCTGGCTGCTCATCCCTGAGTTCCCAGGATTAATGCCAGCCTGTGGTGTGCAACTAGGCCTCCAGAGCTAATAGGGTAGAGGAAGAATTCAAAATGGCACTTATCAGTACTAGTGATAACATGGTAGAATGAGTGCCTAAAACAAACTGCTGCCAACAACTCCAGGAGGAGTTCCAGTTGCCTCCAGGTTCTTTATGAGACTCTCCAAAATCAGTTTGTGGGTCTGACCCATTCTCCTTTCAATTTACTGCCTCTGTACCAGGACATAGAGCATGTGAAGTTTTGAAAGCACTCTAAAAACAAACTCTTACTCCTACAGCCTTTTAGCATTGCCGTATGCAAGTGTCATTGACTTTCAAAGCAAGATGTCGGGGTCTCATTTCTCCATGACAGGGGCCATGGACTGAGGAGCTTTATGTAGGACTTGAGCTCCTTGCTCCTTAGAGAGAACTTCGGCAATTGTAATTAGTCTCTTGTATATACGTTGCCTACCTGGGTGTGTGAGACTTGACTGTGCCGAATCTCTGTCCCTTTTACCCTTTTCTTTGTGGTTTCTTCTCCACATTCTTGGTTGTGGAAAATCTTTTCTGACAATATTCAGGTTGTTGTCATACACAGTTGTTCTGTAAATAGTTGTAATTGTGGTGTGCCCTTTGATTTTTTTTTCCTGTTTCATCATAGATTTATTATGAGGTTTTTACCAGGTGGGGGTTAATCTGTCTGGGTCTGTTGTAAAATGTTATAAACATGAGTCTTTTGGTAATTGTCATTGTATAAATTTGTGTTTGTAGTATGAATCTGTTCCTTTTATATATGCCTCCTCCCTCTGATAAAAATGTGTTCCAAGTGTAGTTGCTTCTGCCTTGGGAGTATTTCTCATATCATTTCTCTCTTCCATATGACTACTCTGATTAGCTTTTTGTTCCATCTCTCATCATTTCTCATCTGCCTCATTATTTTAGAAGCCCCTTGAAGAAGGACTGTTTATTGCTCTGTGAGCATGTTTCACTCCTGACATCAAAGTCAGCACTCCTGACACAGATAAAACTCACAGCTGGTCTGTCCACCCCCCAATCTTCCCAACAACTTGAAATGACAAGTGTCACTAAATCTTTTAACAAGAATATCTCATAACAATGAAAAAGTCATCATGGCATGATCCAACAGAACAGTCCCAGACCATGTGAATCTCAAAAGTAGTAATTTAGTAGGTGAATTCCATAACCTGCTTCATATGCATGCTTTGTAGTCTGATCAGGTTGAATTTCTGACATTGATTCTCAACTGAAAGTGTCCTAACAATGGTATAGCCTGTGTTTCTGGGATGTCATGTAATTTATGTTGCATTTCCTTTGTATTGCAGGCAATCTCAATATTTTCTATTTTTTATATTGACGTATAATTGCCTTAAACATTATATAATTTTCAGTCATTATACAGCATATGATTAAATATTTTAATACTTTATAATTTCATAATCACAATAAGTCTAGTTATCTAACTATGTATCTGTCACCACACAAAGTTATTACCATGTTGTTGACTGTGTTCCCTATGCTATACATTATGAACCCATGAATTATTTATTTTATAGCTAGAAATTTATACCTGTTAATCTACTTCACCTATTTCACTTATTGTCTTTCCACAATATTGATTCACAATATTACCCTATCATGACAGCTACATAAAAATTTGTAATCGCCTTGCACCAAGATAATTTGTTTTTTGATTCTTCTTTTAAGTTTTTTAGTTTTTATTTTACATTGGACTATAGTTGATTTATAATGATGTGTTAGTTCCAGATGTACAGAAAATTGACTTAGTTTTACATGTACATATAATCTATTCTTTTTCAATTCTTTTCCCATTTAGGTTATTACAGAATACTGAATAGAGTCCCTGTGCTATACAGTAGTGCTTTTGATTTCAGCATGGTATATTTTCTAATTTTAGTTTATATCATATATTATTAATATAAATTAGTTTATATGATATGTTATTCACTATCTTTTAATGTGGAAAAGACAGGAGTAATTATTGAAAGGAATACTTTTTATTTCTTTAGTTTATTTTCAAGAGGAAAATTCATATTGCCACATGTAATGCAAGATGTATCAAGCAGTGATACTAATAATTACTACATAAAATGGATTTATATCAGAATCTCAAGATGAAAGTGCTTTCTTCCTTGAGTTACAGGTAGACTCCAAACTCATTAATGCTTTTGGTTATTCTGCAGGGGGCAGCAGAATCTAAGCAAAATAAATATTGAAGGATTACTGACAGCAAACATTTAACAGCTGGTTTGAACTACAAGCAAGGGGGTAGAATGTACCTGAATTCCTGCAAAATTATCATCATGCTAATTAAAATTCTTTATGTTAGCAACAGGGGTTGCTTGTATTCCCCTTTATCTAATCTCTTCTTTTATATACACAACTATTGAAGCTGAACAAAACCAGTGAGATAAAATTAACACACAAATTGTTTTTTCTCCCTTTGGGCTGGAAAAACCCTGTTTACAAGAAAATGATATTATACATAAATATTTATGGAAGACAAGAAAGAGTCAAAAAATCATTGAGTTTTTGTGTAAACTAGCCAAAGTAACATGAGGTAGAATATGTGACACATTTATAAACAGTTCTCCAATGTCCCCAAATAAAAATAGAACAGATCGAAAATAGAACAGTTTCTACCATTTACTATCAATAATTTTAGATTGTGCCAGATGAACAAAACAGAAGACTTAATTAAATAATACTGTAAACTAATTCAAATTTCCTGTCCATCATAAAATGCTTTTATTTTAGCATATCATCAAAAGGTGATCTATTTTCCTCATCCTCACAAAAGTTTTGTTAGGAAGAAATTAAGAAAGCAAAGAGATACATTACTTTTATTAGGATTCTAAGTGGAAAATTTAATCTGATCAGAGGTATGAGGAATGTGCTAAACAGCAACATTTCTAATTTAATGAGACACCTATATCAACCTATAATATAATGTGATTTTTTAAAAACTACAGAATTTATTATCTTTCAGAATTAAATTTCAGTATTCTATAAAAATCTTATGTAAGAAACTCTTGAATTGTATTCTTAACTCATGCTATTTTACTTTACTTTTAATGTACTGATTTTGTTCTAAATATAATCAAACAAAAAATGTGTTTGCTAAATTAGACATTGATCACAATATTTCTTGAGTATAAAAAAACTATGTAGATGTAAGTTCAGAACAGATCAGATCAGATCAGTCACTCAGTCGTGTCCAGCTCTTTGCGACCCAATGAATCGCAGCATGCCAGGCCTCCCTGTCCATCACCAACTCCCGGAGTTCACTCAGACTCACGTCCATCGAGTTAGTGGTGCCATCCAGCCATCTCATCCTCTGTCGTCCCCTTCTCCTCCTGCCCCCAATCCCTCCCAGCATCAGAGTCTTTTCCAATGAGTCAACTCTTTGTATGAGGTGGCCAAAGTACTGGAGTTTCAGCTTTAGCATCATTCCTTTCAAAGAAATCCCAGGGCTTATCTCCTTCAGAATGGACTGGTTGGATCTCCTTGAAGTCCAAGGGACTCTCAAGATTCTTCTCCAATACCACAGTTCAAAAGCATCAATTCTTCGGTGCTCAGCCTTCTTCACAGTCCAACTCTCACATCCATACATGAACACTGGAAAAACCATAGCCTTGACTAGATGGACCTTTGTTGGCAAAGTAATGTCTCTGCTTTTGAATATGCTATCTAGGTTGGTCATAACTTTCCTTCCAAGGAGTAAGCATCTTTTAATTTCATGGCTGCAGTCACCATCTGCAGTGATTTTGGAGCCCAGAAAAATAAAGTCTGACACTGTTTCCACTGTTTCCCCATCTATTTCCCATGAAGTGGTGGGACTGGATGCCATGATCTTCATTTTCTGAATGTTGAGCTTTAAGTCAACTTTTTCACTCTCCACTTTCACTTTCATCAAGAGACTTTTGAGTTCCTCTTCACTTTCTGACATAAGGGTGGTATCGTCTGCATATCTGAGGTTATTGGTAATTCTCCCGGCAATCTTGATTTCAGTTTGTGTTTCTTCCAGTCCAGCGTTTCTCATGATGTACTCTGCATATAAGTTAAATAAACAGGGTGACAATATACAGCCTTGACGAACTCCTTTTCCTATTTGGAACCAGTCTGTTGTTCCACGTCTAGTTCTAACTGTTGCTTCCTGACCTGCATACAAATTTCTCAAGAGGCAGATCAGGTGGTCTGGTATTCCCATCTCTTTTAGAATGTTCCACAGTTTATTGTGATCCGCACAGTCAAAGGCTTTGGCATAGTCAATAAAGCAGAAATAGATGCTTTTCTGGATGTAAGTTAAAGAAGCACAATAATTTGTGACCAACAGAAGATGTAAGTCTACAAGCAATAAATGCTGGAGAGGGTGTGGAGAAAAGGGAACCCTCTTACACTGTTGGTGGGAATGCAAACTAATACAGCCATTATGGAGAACAGTGTGGAGATTCCTTAAAAAAATGGAAATAGAACTGCCTTATGATCCAGCAATCCCACTGCTGGGCATACACACTGAGGAAACCAGAAGGGAAAGAGACACATGCACCTCAATGTTCATCGCAGCACTGTTTATAATAGCCAGGACATGGTAGCAACCTAGATGTCCATCAGCAGATGAATGGATAAGAAAGCTGTGGTATATATACACAATGGAGTATTACTCAGCCATTAAAAAGAATACATTTGAATCAGTTCTAATGAGGTGGATGAAACTGGAGCCTATTATACAGAGTGAAGTAAGCCAGAAAGAAAAACACCAATACAGTATACTAATGCATATATATGGAATTTAGAAAGATGGTAACAATAACTCTGTATACGAGACAGCAAAAGAGACACTGATATATAGAACAGTCTTTGGACTCTGTGGGAGAGGGAGAGGGTAGGATGACTTGGGAGAATGTCATTGAAACATCTATAATATCATATATGAAATGAGACACCAGTACAGTTTCGATGCACGATACTGGATGCTTGGGGCTGGTGCCCTGGGACGACCCAGAGGGATGGTACGGGGAGGGAGGAGGGAAGAGGATTCAGGATGGGGAACACATGTATATCTGTGGCAGATTCATTTTGATATATGGCAAAACCAATACAATATTGTAAAGTTAAACAAAACAAAACAAAAACAAACAAATAAAAAAGAAGATGTGGCCTTATGATATTAAAAAGAAAGTGAAATAAGATTTTATTAAAATGGAAAAATCTTAAATAATACTAGATAAAATTTTAAATTGTATACATTTTTCTCTATTTGAAAGATCATATCAATATTTCAGGGTCTCTTTCAAATTTTTAAAGCTAGTTCATTGTCTTTCTATTTGTTATTCCATACTCAAAATCTTTTTTATTGGGACATTGTATGAGAAATTTTATCCAGTGTACACTGTATGATTAAATATCAAATACTTATTTTCTAACATTATAAGAAAATGAAAAATTGAGAGATCGATACTATTTTTAAGCTAAGAAAGTGGATTGATTTATGTTGATTCTCCTACTATTTAAGACATTTTTCAGATGCAGTGTTAATTCTCATTCTATTAGTTCATCAACATTTCAATATGATTTATTAATATTGGTAATATTCTTTTCCTTAATATGATAAAACAAATTATAACAACCACACAGGAAGTTGTCCTTTATTTCTAAAACATTGTGAACCCTTTTGTATAAATTATATTTTACAGGATGAAAATCTTCCTATTATTAAAAAAAATAGAATTTTCCCAAATTGAATGTATAGGAGTGATTGTATTAGGCCTAAAAGGAATAAAACCACTTGATGTATTTTAACAAGGACTGAACCCAGAAATGGTTCTGTTAAATTATGAAAAATGAATTGTCTTTGACATGTTTACAGTTTTTTATTTCTAAAGATATGTTTTATTTTATATTATTGCAGATCTGATTTTTAAGGCCTATTGGTTTATTTAAGCCAGCAATTTACAAACCATATTTTCTTGGAAATCTATTTCAACAATCAGAAGCTGCTTGCTAATAGCAACAATGCTTCTCTGAACTCTTGTCAAAATGAGAAAAATAAGGTCACTGTAGGAACTTTTTCATTAAGCCAAATGCCAGATGTCCTTTACTCCCTACACCCCATCCAATCTCCAGAAATGAGGAAATACAGATAAATTGTTGTAATGGAATTCTCTTACAGAAGTACTCCATGACTAGCTGACTTTGGTGTCTTAACTTAGCAGTCAGACAGATTTGTATACTGAATAATACATGTTTTGATGTGAAATTATATCCTTTCTATACGTTCTTGGTCTTAAAAGTAAGCTTTTGTTAATGACATGGAAAACTGTTCATATGTAAATGTGTGTGTATTTCTGTGACTGCTTCTTAGAATTCTTCTAAGAAAGACACACGGTTCACAAGTTTAAGGTGGTCTCCATTTGACTTAAAATAGTATGCAACTCATAGTAGTGGAATTTAGAACAAAATCTTCATAAAGTTTCCCTGATATTTACTTCTTTCAATCCAGAATAATATTAGTTTTAAAACAATATCAATTCTTTCTCCCTCAGTCTTTCCAAAGATTTTAGAATGATTTATGAATGGCAAAATGGATACTACTTTTTTTTCATGTTTACTTATGAAATAAAGGCTCACATCTGACTTCTAGACTGATGTCATTTCTGCTATAAAGTACTTAAGAACCAATTATTCAGAAACACATAAATTGTTGATATCTCACATAACAATATCAAGGAAAGGCTTAGATAATTCTTGAGACACATTCAGAAAGAATACATTATTTATAATATAAAATATATATTTATCAATTTTCCAGGTGTTTATGAAAAAGCTACTAAAACACAATTTTGATGGGCGTATATCCTGAGTCATTTCTAGTAACTGTTCATGATGTGCTAGATTGCATTACATAGTCTACAATCTTTTATTTCAGCCCATACCTATAATTTATAAACATGAATTGACTGATTGAAGATAAAGACATCCTAGATCAAATAATCATAGCAAATTATTTAGTAGTCTTTTATGTATAAATTGCTCACATTGACTAGAACTTTAAAACTTATTTCAGCCACATTTTTAACAAGAATAGGGAGAGACTTTTAGAGACAAGAGGTTACTCAAATGACATAACCATATGTTTCAAGAACCAGAAATACATGTTAAGTCTCTTTTATCCCAGTCCAGCATTTTTGTTACTGGAAGATTAGAATAATACATACAACTGATCACTACTAAGGTATTTGAGGCTGCTAAATAAAATGTATTATCCAGGGTCTGCATTCAAAACTCCGATCTATCATTCATCAATATGACATGCTCAGTTCAGTTCAGTTGCCCAGTCATGTCCGACTCTTTGCAACCCTATGAATCGCAGCACGCCAGGCCTCCCTGTCCATCACCAACTCCCGGAATTCACTCAGACTCACGTCCATCGAGTCAGTGATGCCATCCAGCCATCTCATCCTCTGTCGTCCCCTTCTCCTCCTGCCCCCAATCCCTCCCAGCATCAGAGTCTTTTCCAATGAGTCAACTCTTTGTATGAGGTGGCCAAAGTACTGTAGTTTCAGCTTTAGCATCATTCCTTTCAAAGAAATCCCAGGGCTTATCTCCTTCAGAATGGACTTGTTGGATCTCCTTGCAGTCCAAGGGACTCTCAAGAGTCTTCTCCAATACCACAGTTCAAAAGCATCAATTCTTCGGCGCTCAGCCTTCTTCACAGTCCAACTTTCACATCCATACATGAACACTGGAAAAACCATAGCCTTGACTAGATGGACCTTTGTTGACAAAGTAATGTCTCTGCTTTTGAATATGCTATCTAGGTTGGTCATAATTTTCCTTCCAAGGAGTAAGCATCTTTTAATTTCATGGCTGCAATCACCATCTACAGTGATTTTGGAGCCCCCCAAAATAAAGTCTGACACTGTTTCCACTGTTTCCCCATCTATTTCCCATGAAGTGATGGGACCAGGTGCCATGATCTTCATTTTCTGAATGTTGAGCTTTAAGCCAACTTTTTCACTCTCCTTTTTCACTTTCACCAAGAGGCCTTTTAGTTCCTCTTCACTTTCTGCCATAAGGGTGGTGTCATCTGCATATCTGAGGTTATTGATATTTATCCCGGCAATCTTGATTCCAGCTTGTGATTCATCCAGCCCAGCGTTTCTCATGATGTACTCTGCATATAAGATAAATAAGCACAGAGACAATATACAGCCTTGATGAACTCCTTTTCCTTTTTGGAACCAGTCTGTTGTTCCACGTCCAGTTCTAACTGTTGCTTTCTGATCTGCATATAGGTTTCTCAATAGGCAGGTCAGGTGGTCTGGTATTCCTATCTCTTTCAGAGTTTTCCACAGTTTATTGTGATCCACACAGTCAAAGGCTTTGGCATAGTCAATAAAGCAGAAATAGATGTTTTTCTGGAACTCTCTTGCTTTTTTCATGATCCAGCGGATGTTGGCAATTTGATCTCTGGTTCCTCTGCCTTTTCTAAAACCCATTTGAACATCTGGAAGTTCATGGTTCACATATTGCTGAAGCCTGGCTTTGAGAATTTTAAGCGTCATTTTACTAGCATGTGAGATGATTGCAATTGTGCAGTAGTTTGAGCATTCTTTGGCATTGCCTTTCTTTGGGATTGGAATGAAAACTGACTTTTTCCAGTCCTGTGGCCACTGCTGAGTTTTCCATATTTGCTGGCATATTGAGTGCAACACTTTCAGAGCGTCATCTTTCAGGATTAGAAATAGCTCAACTGGAATTCCATCATCTCCACTAGCTTTGGTTGTAGTGATGCTTTCTAAGGCCCACTTGACTTCACATTCCAGGATGTCTGGCTCTAGGTGAGTGAACACACCATCGTGATTATCTGGGTCGTGAAGATCTTTTTTGGACAGTTCTTCTGTGTATTCTTGCCACCTCTTCTTACTATCTTCTGCTTCTGTTAGGTCCATACCATTTCTGTCCTTTATCGAGCCCATCTTTGCTTGAAATGTTCCCTTGGTATCTCTTGGCCATGCTTCTGCGTGATCTGTAGCAGCCCGCTTGCTTCTGCCACGCTGTCTGTCACAGCCGGATCTGTGGTCCAGCTGAGAGGAGCTACTCCACGTTCGAGGTCAGAAAGGGCAGCGGTGAGGAGATATCCCTCGTCCAAGGAAAGGAGCAGAGGCTGCACTTTGCTGGAGCAGCTGTGAAGAGATTCCCCACGTCCAAGGAAAGAGAAACCCAAGTAAGACGGTAGGTGTTGCGAGAGGGCGTCAGAGGGCAGAAACATTAAAACCATAATCACAGAAAACTAGTCAATCTAATCACATGGACCACAGTCTTGTCTAACTTAATGAAAGTAAGCCATGCCCTGTGGGGCCACCCAAGATGGGCGGGTCATGGTGCAAAGGTCTGACACAATGTGGTCCACTGGAGAAGGGAATGGCAAACCACTTCAGTATTCTTGCCTTGAGAACCCCATGAACAGTGTGAAAATGCAAAATGATAGGATACTGAAAAAGGAACTGCCCAGGTTGGTAGGTGCCCAATATGCTACTGGAGATCAGTGGAGAAATAACTCCAGAAAGAATGAAGGGATGGAGCCAAAGCAAAAACAATACCCAGTAGTGGATGTGACTGGTGATAGAAGCAAGGTCCAATGCTGTAAAGAGCAATATTGCATAGGAACCTGGAATGTTAGGTCCATGAATCAAGGCAAATTGTAAGTGGTCAAACAGAAGATGACAAGAGTGAGCATCGACATTCTAGGAATCAACAAACTAAAATGGACTGGAATGGGTGAATTTAACTCAGATGACCTTTATATCTACTACTCTGGGCAGAAATCCCTTAGAAGAAATGGAGTAGCCATCATGGTCAACAAAAGAGTCCAAAATGCAGTACTTGGATGTAGTCTCAAAACCACAGAATTATCTCTGTTCGTTTCCAAGGCAAACCATTCAATATCATGGTAATCCAAGTCTATGCCCCAACCAGTAATGCTGAAGAAGCTGAAGTTGAATGGTTCTATGAAGACCTACAAGATCTTCTAGAACTAACACCCCAAAAAGATGTCCTTTTCATTATAGGGGACTTGAATGCAAAAGTAGGAAGTCAAGAAACACCTAGAGTAACAGGCCAATTTGACCTTGGAATATGGAATGAAGCAGGGCAAAAGCTAATAGAGTTTTGCCAAGAGAACGCACTGGTCACAGCAAACACCCTCTTCCAACAACACAAGAGAAGACTCTACACATGGACATCACCAGATGGTCAACACTGAAATCAGTGTTCATATTCTTTGCAGCCAAAGATGGAGAAGCTCTATACAGTCAGCAAAAACAAGACCGGGAGCTGAGTGTGGCTCAGATCATGAACTCCTTATTGCCAAATTGAGAAATAAATTGAAGAAAGTAGGGAAAACCACTAGATCATTCAGGTATGACATGCTAGAGGTCACTTAATCTCTCTAATTCTTATTGTCTTACCTTTTAAAATAAAATCTGTTCAGCTACTGTGGAAAGCACTATGGAAGATAATAAATAAATAAATCAAGTAGAACCACCATATGTTCTAGAAATCTCACTTCTGAGCATATATCCATCTCACTTCTGGGCATATATCCAAAGGAGATTATAAAAAAAAAATAGGGTATAGAAGATAGATCTGCACTCCCATGTTGATTGCAGCATTATTCTCAATATCCAAGATGGAAGCAACATAAGTGTTCATTAGTGAATGAGTGGATTAAAAAAATTGTTATACAAAAATACATACACACACAGAGACATACAATGGATCTATTATTCAGTTATAATACTGACATACTTACGCTAGTAAATAGTGCCAAAATTATCCAAGCCAGGCTTCAGCAATATGTGAACCATGAACTTCCAGATGTTCAAGCTGGTTTTAGAAAAGGCAGAGGAACCAGAGATCAAATTGCCAATATCTGCTGGATCATTGAAAAAGCAAGAGAGTTCTGGAAAAACATCTATTTCTGCTTTATTGACTATGCCAAAGCCTCTAACTGAATGGATCACAATAAACTGTGGAAATTTTGAAAGAGATGGGATTACCAGACCACCTGTCCTGCCTCTTGAGAAATTTGTATGCAGGTCAGGAAGCAACAGTTAGAACTGGAAATGGTTCAACAGACTGGTTCCAAATAGGAAAAGGAGTACGTCAAGGCTGTATATTGTCACCCTACTTATTTAACTTATATGCAGATAACGTCATGAGAAATGCCAGGCTGGAAGAAGCACAAACTAGAATCAAGATTGCCTGGAGAAATATCAATAACCTCAGATATACAGATGACACCACCCTTATGGCAGAAAATGAAGCAGAACTAAAGAGCCTCTTGATGAAGGCAAAAGTGGAGAGTGAAAAAATTGGCTTAGAGCTTAACATTCAGAAAACTAAGATCGTGGCATCTGGTCTCATCACTTCATGGCAAATAGATGGAAAAACAGTGGAAACAGTGGCTGACTTTATTTTGGGGGCTCCAGAATCACTGCAGATGGTGACTGCAGCCACAAAACGAAAAGATGCTTGCTCCTTGGAAGGAAAGTTATGACCAAACTAGACAGTATACTTAAAAGCAGAGATATTACTTTGCCAACAAAGGGCTGTGTAGTCAAGGCTATGGTTTTTCCAGTAGTCATGTATGGATGCGAGAGTTGGACTATAAAGAAAGCTGAACACCGATTGAAGCTTTTGAACTGTGGTGTTGGAGAAGACTCATGATAGTCCCTTGGTGTCCAAGGACATCCAACCAGTCCATCCTAGAGGAGATTCGTCCTGAATGTTCATTGGAAGAACTGATGCTGAAGCTGAAACTCCAATACTTTGGCCGCCTGATGTGAAGATCTGACTCATTTGAAAAGACCTGATGCTGTGAAAGATTGAAGGCAGGAGGAGAAGGGGACAACAGAGGATGAGATGTTTGGATGGCATCACCAACTCAATAGACATGAGTTTGGGTAAACTCCAGGAGCTGGTGATCGACAAGGAGGCCTGGTGTGCTGTAGTCCATGGGGTCATGAAGAGTTGGAAATAACTGAGCGACTGAACTGAACTGAATTGAACTGGAGTAATTACCCTCTTCAAGTAAAACAACACTAGTACTAGATTTATGTGTGTTAATGTGTGTGTGTGTGTTCGAAGGCTCAGTCATGTCTGACTCTTTGTGACCCCATGGACTGCAGCCCACCATACTCCTCCATCTATGCAATTTTCCAGGAAAGAATACTGGAGTGGGTTGCCATTTACTTCTCGAGGGGATCTTCCTGACCCAGAGATCAAACCCATACCTTCTGTGTACCTTGCATTGGCAGGTGGATTCTTTACCAGTGTGTCATCTTATATATATTTATAAATCTAGAAAATTCAATTTTTTCCTACATGTGCATGCTCTTCCTATTTGTGCTAATACTATATATGATTATGTGTATATGGTTACATAAAATAAGACCACATCAAAATTTTAGGATTAAATTTGCTACCATTTTTTTTTAACACTTAGCTAAATTCATCAGTTTCTCTTGTGAATTTTCTATGAAATTCTTGGAATAATTATTTTAAAATATCTTCATTATATGAATGCCCCTTGACCTGCCACACTTCATAGATGACACTGTCTCGAAGGGGTTCCCTGTATGTAGAAATGGTTTGAGAAGAGAAACTTCTATGAGAGTTCTTTAGTAATCATGGGTAAGCTTCAAAAATTGGTTCATCAGATAAATGCCTCTTACTCTATTTTGAGATCCATTTCCATCACTGGAATAATTTAAGTTTCTTTACTTTGTGGTCCCTAGAGATCTGTGAAGCTCCATTTGAGTTAGGTGCTGTCAAAATCATTAAATCTGTCAAGAATTCAAATTCCTTGCAATTCAATATAACATTTTACTTGTCATTTAAAAAAATACTGAAGACAATTTTCCACAAATGGGGGTGGAAATGTCAAAAACTTCTTACCTGTAACATTTTGAATAGTAGATTGAGTAGCAGTCAATAAACTTATATCAGGTCACCTTTCCTCCATAAAGTGTCATCTATAAATAAAGATATTCAGATGGAAATGTAAATAGTCCATTTGAAAAAGGGTCTACACTTTGAGTGGAAGACAGAGAACATGTTCCTGTTGGACAACTCTGTAGCTACAAAGAAAAAAAAAAAAAAAGCTGAAAAGAGAAACGTGATCATTTATATAAGAATGCAATCTGGTATTTGGTTGTTGTTTAGTCACTAAGTTGTGTCTTATCTCCCAGAATTTGCTCAAATTCATGTCCACATCCAGTCATCTCATCATCTGTTGCCCCCTTCTCCTCTTGCCTTCAATCTTTCCCAGCATCACAGTCTTTTCCAAGGAGTCAGCTCTTCGTATCAGGTGGTCAAATTACTGGAACTTCACCTTCAGCATCAGTCCTTCCAATGAATATTCAAAGTTGATTTCTTTTAGGATTGGCTGGTTTGATTTCCTTGCTGTCCAAGGGATTATCAAGAGTCTTCAGCACCATAATTCAAAAGCATCAGTTCTTTGGCATTCAATCTTCTTTATGACCCAATTCTCGCATTCGTACGTGCCTACTGGAAAAACTATAGCTTTGACTACATAGACCTTTGTTGTCAAAGTGATGTCTCTGCTTTTTAACATACTGCCTTGGTTTGTCATGGCTTTTCTTCCAAGGAGAAAGCATATTTTAATTTCATAGCTGCAGTCACCTTCTGCAGTTATTTTGGAGCACAAGAAAATAAAATCTGCTGCTGTTTGCACTTTTCCCCCATCTATTTGCATGAAGTGATATATTTTAGGAGACTCCAAATATTATTATTCTAAAATTTTTCTGTACTGGAGATCTAAATATACAAAAGGAATTCAAACATCTAATCTCAGATTCAGAAATCCCACTCCTGCTTTTCAACTCTCCTACTCCTGTTCTCCAACATCCCATTCTTTCCATCCAGTCAAAAATAGACAAACTCTAAACTCTGGATGTACCACCTTTCTGCTACTAGGCGGTGAGGTCTGGCTAGTAAAATGTTTTTTTTTTTTTTTTTTTTTAATAATGACATTACAGTTTTGTTTTCTTTGCTGTGATTTTGCACATTTCCTGTACTTTTCCCAATCACATCTCTATCATTCTTCAGTAGTGCTTATTGGAATATTTCCTTTTGGAATCACTTTCTTTAAAAAAAAATGTGGACCATTTTTAAAGACTTTATTGAATTTGTTACAATAATATTTCTATTTTATGTTATGGTTTTTTGGCCATGAGGCGTGTGAGATCTTAGCTCCCTGACCAGGGATCAAACTCTGTGCATTTGAAGATGAAGTCTTAACCACTGGACTGCCAGCAAAGTCCCTGGATTCACTATCTGAATGTGTTTGATACTGTTTGGCAAATCAGAAGTCTTTGAGCTCTTGCCACTCTGCATAACATAAAGCATTTAGAAACTTTTACAGCAAATTGGCAGAGTAATTTTATGTCAAAATTAAATGTAACAATAATAATATAGAATTTGGGTTTACATTTTCACCTATTTTTTTAGTGATTTTTTATTTTGTATAAATATTAATGTGTATCAGATTATATTTTCTCCAGATAAATAACTGGTACTTTACCATGGATAATTCAAAACTCCATCCTAATTCATCTCTAGCTTTAGCTTCCTAGGTTCCTCAGATGGTAAAGAATCTGCCTCTAGTGCAGGAGATTCAGGTTCAATCCCTGGGTTGGTAAGATCCCCTGGAGAAGGGAATGGCAACCCATTCCAATATTCTTTCCTGGAGAATTCCATGGACAGTGGAGCCTACGGACTGCATTCCAAGGGGTCACAAAGAGTAGGACAGGGCTGAGCTTGTGTCCAACTCAAGCTTGATGACTCTCAGCTAATGCCATTGGATATTTTTGTTTGTTCTGATTTGTTCTTACTTCACAATAAAACAGAGGCCTGATGTTAAAACTATAATGAAGTACATAACTGATCTAGGTTGCACTGCACTTTTCCCTGGACTTGAAAGCCTTGAATCACATTTGCAAATAAAATTTCTGGTCTTACCATTCTGATTAAAGAAAATTCTGGTTCAAATTATATGCCCCAGGGCCAGAGAAAAAGAAGGCAGAGCAAACTGAGGTTGAGAGAAACCACACTAGCTCATAATGTATAGAGTGGAGTTGGCTCAGAGCAATTGTCCCAGACTTTCTTAAATTGATGCAGTAATTCTAGGCTTTTCTTATGAAAATTCTAGCCTACCAGTATATGAAGATTAATAGCATGTCCATCTACCCACTCTAAAAGAGGTCCTTTATCTGCCCTCCATTTCTCCTTTCCATTCCCAACCACAAATAGGTCTCCTGATCCAATCCACTTTTTAATTATTTATTTCACTGATGTATGCCCTTTTTCCAGCTGAAGTCCAGGCTCTTATCATTTCTCACTTGCATTGCCATATGCCCAACTCATTACTCTTGCCTTGCACATTTTCAGGGTCAAAGCATCAGAATGTAAATGTCTCTGTCCTGATTCTCTATATTAAGGAGTTTACTGATTTCTTTCTCTTAAAAGACTTCTCAAGATGATTGTATTGAATGTTGTAAAAGTCAGAACCAGACACGCTGCATATTTTTGGAAGCTTTTAAATGGAGTTTAGTGTCAACATGACATCAAACCTTATACCTTAATAATGTGACATCAGTGACAGCTTTAAATCTCATACTAAATGATAGGTTGAGAGGTACCCAGTGCTTTTTGAACCTTTATTTTGCATTGCTGAGAAAAGCATAATTCAGTGACAGTTTCAGCTCTGTAATCATCCATAGAAAGCAGTTTGACTATAGAAAGGGATTCAGTCTCTTTTGTTCTCTCTCTTTCTCTTTAAGACTTGTGTAAATGAAATGCAAAAGTTCCAGGAGTTCTTATTTCAGTATCAATTTGGAAGATCCTATGTACAATTATTATTTTGCTTAATGATTCTTAACAACAGATTAAATTACCATCTACAGTATATCCACACAATAAGAGCCAAAGAGTCCTTCGGAAGAAAGGCAAACTATTTCTGTATTCTACTAACCTATAATCATTAAGGTTCAAAGACTAAAATGACAATGTGGGTGGAGAAATAGGATGCGAATTTGATTCAGGCCATGGAAACCAATGGTTCTTTCTAGCGAGAGACTATCCTTAGCATTCTCCAAGAGTATGGTGTATTGAATACTAGAAAATAGGAAGCTATTATTTATGTAGTGTTTATTGGTCTTAAGCCAGAAAGCCTGACATATTTTCTGACACTATGACAGATATTTTTACCCCAGACACTTATAAAAACTGTAGGTAGCCTAGAACCTTACTTTTCTATTTATGTAAAACTATTTCCAAATTTTACTTTAAATTTAATTTCCTTCTTTGTACACCTTTTGAGAAATGGAATAAAAATAAGTGATTAGATAGAATTTCTGAGCTTTGAAGTACTAATTTTATTGATACAATGAAGCCAAAACAGTGGCTGGGATAAAATAATGTAGCAAAAACTGTGGCCTGGGATGAAATAAAGGGAACTTTTTCTGGCCCTGATATTTTAACTTATATATTATAATATTAGTCTGAATAAAATTATATACTGTGGCTTAATTTTAAGTATGAAGCTATTTTACTACATTAGCTTAAAAAGTGTCTTAAATAGAGTGTTTCAATAGTGATTAGAATTCAGTGATGAAAAGCAGAATATTGCTAATGAAACTTTGAACTAGATGCCTTAAAAAAATCCTACACAATAAGAACAAACATTTGTTGACTTTATGTGCTGACATTATAACATGTGTTTATATTTGTTAACATGTTTAATCCTCACAACAACCATGACTATAGGTACTATTTTATTCCTTGCTTTATAGGTAAAGATGATGACACAGTTAGAGACTGTATTATTTTTCAAAGTCTCACAAATAAACTAAAACACTACTGAAAGGGAATGAAGTTTATTTTGGATTTTTATATTTTGGTATGCTTGTTCTAGGGCTTCCAGGTGGCGCTAGTGGTAAATAACCCATCTGCCAATGAAGGAGACATATGATATGTGGATTTGATCCCTGGGTTTAGAAGATCCCCTAGAGGAGGGAATAGCAATCCACTCCAGTATTCTTGCCTGGAGAATCCCATGCACAGAGGATCCAGGCAGGCTACAGTCCATAGCATCATAAACAATCAGACATAATTGAAGCGACTAGGCTTGCATGAACACATGCTTGTTCTCAGTTCAGTTCTGTCACTTAGTTGTGTCAGACTTTTTGTGACCCCATGGACTGCAGTGTGCCAGGCCTCCCTGTCCATCACCAACACCCAGAGTTTACTCAAACTCATGTCCACTGAGTCAGTGATGCCATCCAACCATCTTATCCTCTGTCATCTCCTTCTCCTCCCGCCTTCAATCTTTCCCAGCATCAGGGTGTTCTCAAATGAATCAGCTCTTCGCACCAGGTGGCCAAAGTATTGGAGTTTCAGATTCAACGTCAGTCTTTTCAAAGAATATTCAGGACTGATTTCCTTTAGGATGGACTGGTTGGATCTCCTTGCTGTCCAAGGGACTCTCAGGTAGCTTCCCCAACACCACAGTTCAAAAGTATCAATTCTTCCGTGCTTAGCTTTCTTTATAGTCCAACTCTCACATCCATACATGACTACTGAAAAACCATAGCCTTGACTAGACAGACCTTTGTTGGCAAATTAATGTCTCTGATTTTCAATATGATGTCTAGGTTGGTCATAACTTTCCTTCCAAAGAGTAAGCATCTTTTAGTTTCATGGCTGCAGTCACCATCTGCAGTGATTTTGGAGCCCAGAAAAATAAAATCAGCCACTGTTTACACTGTTTCCCCATCTATTTGCCATAAAATGATGGGACCAGATGCCATGATCTTCGTTTTCTGAATGTTGAGCTTTAAGCCAACTTTTTCACTCTCCACTTTCACTTTCATCAAGAGGCTCTTTAGTTCTTCTTTGTGTTCTGCCATAAGGGTGGTGTCATCTGAATATCTGAGGTTATTGATATTTCTCCCAGCAATCTTGATTCCAGCTTGTGCTTCATCCAGCCCGGAGTTTTTCATGCTGTATTCTGCATATAAGTTAAATAAGCAGGGTGACAATATACAGCCTTGACCCACTGCTTTCCTACTTGGAACCAGTCTGTTGAACCACGTCCAGTTCTAACTGTTGCTTCCTGACCTGCATACAGATTTCTCAAGAGGTAGTACAGGTGGTCTGGTAATCCCATATCTTTCAGAATATTCCACAGTTTAGTGTGATCCACACAGCCAAAGCCCTTGGCATAGTCAAAAGAGCTGAAATAGATTTTTTTTGGCTGGAACTCTCTTGCTTTTTTGATTTTCCAACGGATGTTGGCAATTTGATCTCTGGTTCCTCTTCCTTTTCTAAATCCAGCTTAAATATCTGGAAGTTCATGACTCACGTACTGTTGAAGCCTAGCTTGGAAAATTTTGAGCATTACCCTATTAGTGTGTGGGATGACTGCAATTGAGTGGTAGTTTGAACATTCTTTGGCATTGCCTTTCTTTGGGATTGGAATGAAAACTGACCTTTGCCAGTCCTGTGGCCACTGCTGTGTTTTCCAAATTTGCTGGCATATTTAGTGTATCACTTTCACAGCATCTTCTTTTAGGATTTGAAATAGTCAACTGGAATTCCATCACCTCCACTAGCTTTGTTTGTAGTGATGCTTCCTAAGGCCCACTTGACTTCATATACAGGATTTCTGACTCTAGGTGTGTAATCATACCATTGTGATTATCTGGGTCATGAAGATCTTTTTTGTATAGTTCTTCTGTGTGCTCTTGCCACCTCTTCTTAATATCTTCTGCTTCTGTTAGGTCCATACAATTTCTGTACTTTATTGTTCCCATCTTTGCATGAAATATTCCCTTGGTATCTCTAATTTTCTTGAAGAAATCTCTAGTCTTTCCCATTCTATGGTTTTCCTCTATTTCTTTGCACTGATCACCAAGAAAGGCTTTCTTGTCTTTCCTTGCTATTCTTTGGAACTCTGCATTCAAATGGGTATATCTTTCCTTTTCTCCTTTGCTTTTCGCTTCTCTTCTTTTCACAGCTATTTGTAAGGCCTCCTCAGACAACCATTTTGCTTTTTTGCATTTCTTTTTCTTGGAGATGGTCTTGATTCCTGTCTCCTGTACAATGTCATCAACCTCCGTCCATAGTTCATCAGGCCCTTTGTCTATCAGATCTAATCCTTTGAATCTATTTCTCACTTCCACTGTATAATTGTAAAGGATTTGATTTAGGTCATAGCTGAATGGTCTAGTGGTTTTCCATGCTTTCTTCAAGTTAAGTCTGAATTTGGCAATAACGAGTTCATGATCTGAGTCACAGTCAGTTCCCGGTATTGTTTTTGCTGACTGTATAGAGGTTCTCCATCTTTGGCTGCAAAGAATATAATCAATCTGATTTCAATGTTGGCCATCTGGTGATGTCCATGTGTAGAGTCTTCTCTTGTGTTTTTGGAAGAGGGTATTTGCTATGACCAGTGCATTTTCTTGGCAAAACTCTCTTAGCCTTTGTCCTGCTTCATTCTGTATTTCAAGACCAAATTTACCTGTTTAATGATCACAATTAGTATCCTAGTTTGCAAACATGTACACATGTAAAAAACTGCTTTGTTGTTTAACATGGCTTCATTAATTCAAGATTTCCTCATTAAGATAAGAAATACCTTTTAGGGATCTGATTAAAACTGTGGGTAAGCCAAACAAGTTCTCTGCTCTTATTACATTTGCAGACATTTCAGAAAGCCAATTCAATTACAGACACAGACATAAATTAACTCTTTCATGAAATCAATGAACTAGGAGGATTTGGGAAATCAGAATAAATTCTGTCATGGTCCAAGGACATGCAGAGCATTTCAGCAAGAATAATTTCTTAAAGATAAATGACCTGGAAAAATAGCCATTTTTGAACAACAATTAAGCAAACATAAATGAGAGATACACTGACTTTAGATGGTATGATCTCTAAAACATGGTTTTAGGTGTCTTGACTTCCTTGTCTTGTAGAGATATTGCTATGTACTGGTAGACTTTGAACACTAGCCTTGCAGCAAATGATTTGGCTTCATTTCCTCTTATTTGGTCTGGAAGTAGTGTGCAGGCTCATTTCATCAAGCATGTGCTTCATGTGCTTTAGCTGGAGATTTCATTCTTTGGGGACCCACTCAGTACCTCATCATTGATATAAAGATTACTTTAAGTTCAAGACATCTGAAATTCAACAGAGGCAGAAAGAAGCACTCTTAGATCTTCTCTTACCTGATTTTTGAGAAATGAAGCTGCCATGAATTTCCTCTTTGGGGCAGTCTTCTTGAAATGGAGCAGAAATCTATGGTCCTTGCTCTGCCCCCATCCCCCACGCCCCTGCCATGTCATCACCCTATCTTTTGTTTGTGGAAATATTTTAGCCAAAGAATAAGTTTAATCAGAGAAGTGAGAACATATAGAAATAAAATAAATAAGTCAAAAGAGACCAAAATAAGTATATTCAAGGACTTTAGTTCCTTATAAAGGGCTATGGATAATATTCTGAGTCATATCCTGTGAGCTATTTTATAGATACTGAAAACACTACCAGGTGAAGAAGTTAACTACCTGATGACAAGACTGTAGCTATGGCATAAGCTGCCACAATTCCAAAAACTGACCTTGGGAAATAGAAACAGACTGATCCTGGAACTAAAGATTAACTGTACCTAAAACAACCAAGGTGATGCTAATCAGACAAATGCTGACCAATTTTAAGATGACTGTCAGAGCTGACTGTGTTCTATGTGTGCTGTGTCCTTTCCTTGACCTATAAAAGCTGCTGCCCCTTGATTGTCAATGGTGGGAAGTCAGCCTTTGGAGAGATGTCACCCTCTCCACTCCCTCCCAGTTTGCTAGTATCCAAAATAAAGCAAACATTCCTTTCCACCAACCTGGACTGTTTAATGGCTTTTGAGCGATGAGCAGCCAGACCTCAGTTTGGTCTTCCCAGCATTCTATCTGGGAAGATCAAGAAGAGTTTTGTTTTTGTTTTTCAGTCATGAAGTCATGCCCGACTCTGCAACCCCCTGGACTGTAGCACACCAGGTTTCCCTGTCCTTCACGATCTCCCCAAATTTGCTCAAACTCATGCCCATTGAGTCAATGATACCATCCAACCATCTTATCCTCTGTTATCCTCTTCTCCTCCTGACTTCAATCTTTCCCAGCATCAGGGTCTTTTCCAATGAGTTGGCTCTTCGCCTCAGGTGGCCAAAGTATTGGAGCTTCAGCATCAGTCCTTCCAGTGAATATTCAGGTTTTATTTCCTTTAGAATTGACTGGTTTGATCACTTTGCTGTCCAAGGGACTTTCAAGAGTCTTCCCCAGTACCACAATTTGAAAGCAAGAAGACTAAACCTACCATGAATCTTATCTGTAGTGAGTTTCATGGCCATGAAGAAAGACTACTCTCACATAAACAAACATTGTCACAAACTTTCTCATCTCTATTTGTTCATCTAAAATCTATTTGTCTTTCCTAAAGAAACATATTTGCTTTTTCTCATAGAAGTCTTTTCTTTTCACTCCTGATCTCTTTCCAAGTTAAGTGCATAAGCCTCAGACCTTAACTATTTAGTGAACAGCTACTTTTTTCATTAGCTTTCACATCATACAATTAAGCCTTTTTACTCCATTTAACTTTTCTAGCTGTAATTCAGAAGCTCCCACAGACTGAGCCTAAGAAGTTAGAGGACAAGTTTTCCTTCCTGACAGTCTCCAGATAGCTAAACCAGTATACATTGGCTTTGGAAGGCAAATATGTCTGCAAATGTATGGTTTTATGTGATACAAGAATGTGGTGTAAATGAGCACTGCCCAAGATGCTAATTTTCCCCTGGGCCGGACCTCACATTTTAGTATTTTACTAACATAGGTAATGTTTGAACTTTAGTACATTTTTCATTTTCCCAGTTAAAATTAACGTTGAGTAGAGCAGAGAATGGGAGTCCTAAATGATGCCACTGATCTTTACAGATAAACTTTACGTTTATCTGTGCTGGAGGTTTTTGTGTCAGGTAATGAGGCTTGGGGCTACAGAGGTCTTATAAGGTGCAGTCTTGGCTCACCTGGACTGAGTGATATTGGTGACAGAGGAAAGACGATAATCTAACTGGTGCCTAGTCAAGTGATAATGATATAGCTATGCTTAAATTACATTCACTGTTCTCATGAAGTTCACTGTGTACTTGGGAATAGTAGTTTCGCATAGGACAAAGTCAAACTTGTGATAAGGTGTATGATAGAGATGTATACAAAGTACCAGAGTAATGAGTGACTCTGTCAGGATGAATGAGGTACACATAGGAAGGAACACTTGACCCCCAGGAGTTGAAAAAAACAGTGGACACTTAACACGTAAAAAAGGATAGTAAAAGTTTTTAGAAACTAAGGATAACATGTGCAATACAAAGACATAAATAACTCAAAACCTATGGGCTGCAGCAAAAACAGTTCTAAGAGGGAAGTTTATAGCAATACAATCCTACCTCAGGAAACAAGAAAAACATTGAATAGACAACCTAACTTAACACCTAAAACAATCGGAAAAAAAAGAACAAAAAACTCCCAAAGTTAGCAGAAGGAAGGAAATCATAAAGATTAGAGAAGAAATAAATGAAAAAGAAATGAAAGAAATAAAGTAAAGATTAATAAAATGAAAAGCTGGTAGGCCCTGAATCAAGACCAGTGGTTTGCTATAGCTATTGGTTTCAGACAGGAGCCGAGAGCATTGTCTTCCTATGGTCTGTTGGCTTCAGCCCTCCAGTGGGAATAGCCAGTTCAATTGGAAGAAACATAGGAAAAAAAAAAAAAATGAAAAGCTGGTTCTTTGAGAAGGTAAACAAAATTGACAAACCTTTAGCCAGACTCATCAAGAAAAAAAGAGAGAATCAAATCAACAACGTTAGAACTGAAAAAGGAGAGGTTACAACAGACAATGCAGAAATACAAAGGATTGTAAGAGACTATTATGAGAAACTATATAGCAATAAAGTGGATAACCTGGAAGAAATGGACAGTCTTAGAAAATCTCTATCTTTGAAGACTGAACGGGGAAGGAATAGAAATTATGAACAACCCAATTAGAACCATTAAATTGAAATCAAATTTTTGGGGTAGATCAAAATTCTCCCCCAAAACAAATAAGCCCAGGGCCAGATGGCTTCACATGTGGATTCTATCAAACATTTAGAGAAGATCTAATGCCTATCCTTCTAAAACTCTTTCAAAAAATTGCAGAGGAAGGAACACTTCCAGTCTCATGCTATGAGGTCACCATCACCCTGATACCAAAACCAGACAAAGACAACACACACACAAAAGAAAATTACAAGCCAATATCACTGATGAACATAGATACAAAAATCCTTAACAAAATTCTAGCAAAGAGAATTCAACAACACATTAAAAAGCTCATACACCATGGTCAAATTGGGTTTATTCCAGGGATGAAGGATTCTTCAATATATGAAAATCAATCAATGTGATACACCATATTAACAAATTGAAAGGTGAAAACCATATGATAATCTCAATAGATACAGAAAAAGCCTTTGACAAAATTCACCCCTTTATGATTAAAACTTTTCAAAAAGTGGGCACAGAAGGAACCTACTTGAACACAGTAAAGTTCATATATGATAAGCCAACAGCAAACTTTATTCTCAATGGTGAAAAAATGAAAGCATTCCCCCTAAGATCAGGAACAAGACAAGGGTGTCTACTCTCGCCACTATTATTCAATTCAAAACTATATATTATTATATAAAACTATATATTATAAATCTATGTATATATATAACAATATATTATACAAAACTATATATTATTATATAGTTTTGGAAGTCCTATCTATGGCAATTAGAGAAGAAAAATAAATAAAAGGAATCCAGATTGGAAAAGAAGTAAAGCTCTCACTGTTTCCAGATGACATGATACCTACTATACATAGAAAACCCTAAAGATACTTTCAGAAAATTACTAGAACTAATCAGTGAATTTATCAAAGTCACATTATACAAAATCAATACACAGAAATCACTTTCATTTCTATATACTAACAATGAAAAATCAGAAAGAGAAATTAAGGAATCAATCCCATTCACCATTATAACAACAACAAAAAAAAAATATCCAGGAATTAACCTACTTAAGGGGACAAAAGAACTGTATACAGAAAATTATAAGACACTGATGAAAGAAATTAAAGCTGATATAAACAGATGGAGATATAGTCCATGTTCCTGGGTTGGAAGAATCAATATTGTGAAAATGACTATCCTACCAAATTCAATCTACAGATTCAATGCAATCCCTATCAAATTACTAATGGCATTTTTCACAAAACTGGAACAAAAAGTATATTTTAGATGACCATGGATAGAGTGTGGATGAAGCATAAAGCAGAATCTGGAGCAGTGACAAGTGGTCAGGTTGGCAAAGCTGAGTGAAACCAACACAGATCCATTGCCACCTATTTTATGTCAATTATTAGCATTTTTGTGATCTAATATTCAGGTCAGATGTTTTAGAAAAGGACAGATTGTTTAGGTCTGTGCAAAGAACAATTATGAAGTTATTTACTTTACTGTCAAGAGCTAAGACTTGGGCTACAAGAGAGATAGTATTTTCCTCTTTTGTGGGGACAGACTGAAAATTAAGAAAATTGAGTTCAGTGGTGTACCCATTAGCAAATAATTTTACCTGGAATCTAATGGGAACATAATAGGCTAAAATAAAGCCAATTCAGAAAAACAACAGTACATTCGGAGACATGGTAAAGGTAGCCAGAAAGATAGAAGATAGAAAAAGCGAGAAAAGTGTTCGGAATGCCCAGTTTGAAAATGTCACTGAGCATTATATTCAGTAAATTGTATTACAGAAGTGAATGGAAATGATGATGTCTCATGCCATTACTTGATGAAAGGAATCAAATAGCTCAAATGGGTTTGGAGAAATCTGTTCAGACCCTTTGCCTAAAGGCAGATGGATGTGTAAGAAGCCTTTTTTTTTTTTTCCTGGTTCTTAAATATTTCCAAAACCTGTATCAGTCATTTATCCCAGTATTTTGTCCTTTTCTTGTGCTATCTTTCCTTTATATATTCTCAAAAACCATCCCTATGGAACTTTAAGCCTTAGGATGTGGCAGACACTTTAGGACAAACTTTCTCATATATATTAATAGGAGTTGTTGCTTAGTCACTAAGTTGTGTCTGACTATTTGTGACCCCGTGGACTGTAACCCACCAGGCTCCTCTGTCCATGGGATTTTCTAGGCAAGACTATTGGAATGGGTTGCCATTTCCTCCTTGGAGGATCTTGTGGACCCAGGGATCAAATCCACCTGCACTGGCAGGTGGATTCTTTACAACTGAGCCACCAGAGAAGCCCAATATTTTTAGTCTGTTGTCCCAAATATCAACTTGCCACTTTTCCTAGAGTAAGTCAGTGTTGTGATATTGTATCTATTTAATTTTATGCACAGATTTTTTTATCTATTTATGTATAGATTCTATATATCATATAGATATCATATATAATCATCTAACTTCATCAAATCATGCTACAAATTGGATTAATCATAATTTCCTAATTTAGTCATCAACTGTGTCTAATACTATGTGCCAGGAACTGGATGAACAATAACTCATAAGACAAAATTGCCTATTTTCCAAATTCATCTTAACTCAAATATGTTATAATTTCTCTCCATGAAATAATTGGAAATTTATCTGGCTTTGAATTCTGTTAAATAGAAAAATTTCCAGAAATATCCCAGGCTCCAATTTTTAAGATGTTAGAATTCTTGACGGTTTGATTTCAGCATTGATACTTTTGAATTTTAGATCAGAAAAAAAATGCTACATTTATGTCAATACAAAAATAAAATTTGACTTGTTATAATTTAAATATTCCAGTGAAGATACTCCCATATAGTATGCTAAATAAAATACACATACACAAACATATATAACTAGCTCACAAATAAAAACACTGCATTGCTCAGCATATGTGTCTGTGTGAGCATGTGTAAAACATAAGGGGGATGAATTCATTTGAGGATCAGTTTTTTATAATATATAAAAACATGGATTTTTATAAAACGTATAAGCTAGGGGTATGAATTTTCTTCGGTATCTAGAATTCCTTTCCTGCATCTTTCCTTATGGTAGGACAGTTTTTATTACTCTTCTCTACTCAAATATTACCTCTTCAGAGAGTCCTCTATGTTTCTCTTCATACCACTTACAGCCATCTCAAATGATATTTAATTTGTTTTTACTAAGTCTTCTCTTCAAACTGTAAGCTTAATGTAGAAATTTTTTTTGCAGGATGTAATGCCGAGAGTCTCACAGGTGGTAGATGCTCAGGTAATGTTAAGTGATGGGCAAATATTAAATTAATAGAGGTGTGACTCTGAGAAGAATACACTAGCCAGGATATTGATTTATTTCCAAGACATATTTATCTGGAATGCAAGATACTCATTTGTTTTGTTGTGGTTGTGGTTTAGTTGCTAAGTCATGTCCAACTTGTTTGTGACCCCATGAACTGTAGCCAGCCAGGCCGCTCTGCCCACGGAATTTCCCAGGTAAGAATACTGGAGTTGCTTGTCATTTCCTCCTCCAGGAGATCTACCCAACTCAAGGATCAAACCCATGTCTCCTGTGTCTCCTGTATTAGCAGGTGGATTCTTTACCACTGAGCCACCCAGGCTATCTATTTAAGCTTTATAAAATTACTTGGTTTTACAGCCCTAGCTTTCTCATGGAAGAAGGCAATGGCACCCCACTCCAGTACTCTTGCTTGGAAAATCCCATGGACGGAGGAGCCTGGTAGGCTGCAGGCCATGGGGTCACTAAGAGTAAGACAAGATTGAGCGACTTCACTTTCACCTTTCACTTTCATGCATTGGAGAAGGAAATGGCAACCCACTCCAGTGTTCTTGCCTGGAGAATCCCAGGGATGGTGGAGCCTGGTGGGCTGCCATCTATGGGGTCACACAGAGTCGGACACGACTGAAGTGATTTAGCAGCAGCAGCACCACCACCACCACCACCAATGTAAGGATGAGGAAATTAGTCATCAACAATTCAAACCAACATGGAAGCTTTAATCTCTTCTGTTTAGGGGCTGTAAATTATTCAAGACCAACAAGACAGTTTACATTAATAATTTCAAATAATGAAAATGCCATGAGAGGATGCACTTCCAAGCGATACTCATTTCAACATCATAAAGTCAAACTTATTAGTGATGTACATATTTGGAGACAACTAGTGTAAGAGAAGTCTGTGTCTGGCTTTTAATGCTGAGTATAACTTAGAATGACTAAAAAAAGACAACATTGGGTTATATTGGCTAGTAACATGAGGTTTCTGACCTGTCACTGAGTTAGCAGTGAGGTGCAGTGACAGGTGTATTGGAGCTTAAGCATCAAATATAGCCAGGACATTATGCAACCATAAAGAAGTAGAAAAGTCTTCTTTCTGAATGTAATATTCGCTTCTGCCTAAAATCAGAAAATATACACATGTGGATTTCAGCATACTGACAATGACATGACAGAAGTTGGTTAAATTTGTCCTAAGGCAGCCAGTGGCATGTCTCTAAATTTAGTCATCTCTGACTGCAAGACACTGATGAGGAAGCTCTCAACTTAGCAATCTAAATACTATCCCAAGGCAACTTCTAAATAGATTTTTAAACCAAGGTTTACCAACATGAAATTTCCTGTTCAACTTCCCTGTTGTCTTCAATTTGCAACTACAAATTAATTGGAAGTTTATATGCACCTACTACTAAAACAAAAACACATATTCATTCTTATTTTAACAAAGCACTCCATATTGGAATTAGACACAAAGTTGATAAAAAATCAGTTAAAGAGAATTAAATTTGGTGATAGTTTCCAAAGGAATAGCATGCAGTAGGATATCATCTTTTTCCCTTCACCTCAAGGGTATCTTGTCTTACATACCTCAGTTCAAGTAAGTGTCCAACTTTCTTTGATAGTCAATATAATATTTTCTTTTGAGTTACTTAAGTGTGGTAGTTGATAATGTAGTTGACAACTGTTTTTGTTTCTCTTCACTTCTGGGCACATGGTTACACTCTCTTGCCCCTTAACATGAGATGCGGCTATATTTTAGTGATAAAATGTTAGCAAAAGTAATTGTGAGCCATTTCTGGATCACATCTTTAAGGATTAGAATGCCGTTCACCACACTTGCTTTCCTGCTTTTTAAACATGCTTTGTGTCAATAGAGATAAGTTTGCATTTTACAAAAATCAGTATAAATGAACTAATGTGGTACACACTCTTTTGTCTGGCTTATCTTATTCTGCATATTTTGATATTCATCTATTTTTTGAATTCTGCGAGTTAAATTGTTGGTTAATTTTTTTCAGAGATGGACAGGGAAGCCTGGCGTGCTGCAGTCCATGGGGTCGCAAAGAGTCAGACATGACTGAGCTACTGAATAAACTGAGAATCGATATACCACTGTGCTTGCCCATTCATTTGTTGATTGACGCTGACATTGGATCATTTCCAATTTTGTCTATTAGAAATAAATTTTTAATGAACACTTATGTACAAGTCTTTGCATGGACATGTGCTATCATTTGTCTTGGGTATTGATCTATTCTTCAATTTGGTGGTTTAGTCACTAAGTTGTGTCCGACTATTGGGACCCCATGGACTATAGCCCTCCAGGTTCCTCTGTCCATGGGATTCTCCAGGCAAGAATACTGGAGTGGGTTGCCATTTTCTTCTCCATGGGATCTTCCCAACCCAGGAATCAAACCCGGGTCTCCTGCATTGCAGACATATTCTTTACGGACTGAGCTACAAGGGAAGCCGCCTTCTCAAAAGTAGTAGTGTGTGAGAGTTTTAATTTTTCCAAATCTTCACCAACCATCACTCTAAGTGTTTTCAATTTTCATTTTCCTAATGATATGTTAAGCAAATGTCCATGTGCATCCACATATCTACTCTGGTCAAGTATCTGTCCAATTTTATCCCTTATTTTTTATATTGGTTGTTTGATTTCTTACAATCAAATTTGAGAATTCCTTATGTATTGTGGGTACAACTTCTTTATTTGATACAAGATTTGCCAATATTATATTCTAGTTTGTAGCTTTTTCATTCTCATAACTGTGCATTTTTAAGAGAAGGAGCTTTTAAAAATTTTGAAGATACTAAATTTATAATTTTTTTCTTTTATGGATCATGTTTTTTGTGGTGTATCTATGAAATATTCCTTTGGTCCAAATTAATAAAGATTTTATCCTCTTTTTTCCTAGGTGTTTTAAATAGAGTTATTTTGAGTTTATTTTTGTTTATAGTCCAAGTTATGCACGAAAAGTTGATTTTTTTTTTGCATACATATACATATAACTAGTCTCATCCCCTTCTCCTCCTGCCCCCAATCCCTCCCAGCATCAGAGTCTTTTCCAGTGAGTCAACTCTTCGCATGAGGTGGCCAAAGTACTGGAGTTTCAGCTTTAGCCTCATTCCTTCCAAAGAAATCCCATATACACACACATACATAATTTATTTAAAAGACTATCCCAGCTCCAATGTTATTCCTTTGAATTTTTATTAAATAATAGTTGCCTTTATATGTGTCAGTCTTTTACTTGATTGTTTATTTCCTTGATCTGTTTGTCTGTCTTCATGAAATTATCACATGGTTTCTTACTGTAGCTTTAGGTTTTAAAAACATAAATCCTGAAAATTTATTCTTATTTTTAGGGTGTTAATATATAGTCTCAGATTTCTGTATTTTCACATGAAATTTAGAATCAGCTTGTCAATTTCTACAAAAAATTCTGCTAGGATTCTTAATGAGATTGTATTGAACCTACAGATTAATGTGAGAAGAATTAACATTATAATAATATTGAGTCGTCCTACACATTAACTTGATATGTCTCTTCATTTACTTATTATGTTGGTATTATTTTAAATTTTATTATTAAAGTTTACATTGTGGACTTTCCTGTATTTTCAAATTCTCTTCTTTACTTTTAGAACATAAAAAGTAAATCTACAATAACTTTTTAAAGGAACTTTCCCTCTAATTCTCACCACTGTGTCATTTCTGAGTTGCTCTCAAATGAATTTTCCCCTTCTTGTGGACCATATTTCCCTACCTCCTTTCATGCCTGATAATCTTTTATTTTATGCCAGACATTGCAAATTCACTGCATTTTAGGTTTTTGTATTCTTATAAATGTTTCAGAATTTTGTTCTAAGATTGAGTCAAGTTACTTAGACATAACTTGCTCCTTTCAGGTCTTGACTTCTATGCTTGGTTCTATTCAGTTCAGTTCAGTTGCTCAGTCGTGTCTGACTCTGCGACCCCATGAATCACAGCACGCCAGGCCTCCCTGTCCATCACCAACACCTGGAGTTCACTCAGACTCATGTCCATCGAGGCAGTGATGCCATCCAGCTATCTCATCCTCTGTCGTCCCCTTCTCCTCCTGCCCCCAATCCCTCCCAGCATCAGGGTCTTTTCCAGAGAGTCAACTCTTCACATAAAGTGGCCAAAATATTGGAGTTTCAGCCTTAGCCTCATTCCTTCCAAAGAAATCCCAGGGCTGATCTCCTTCAGAATGGACTGGTTGGATTTCTTTGCAGTCCAAGGGACTCTCAAGAGTCTTCTCCAACACAACACTTCAAAAGCATCAATTCTTCAGTGCTCAGCTTTCTTCACAGTCCAACTCTCACATCCATACATGACCACTGCAAAAACCATAGCCTTGACTAGACGGACCTTTGTTGGCAAAGTAATGTCTCTGCTTTTCAATATGTTATCTAGGTTGGTCATAACTTTTCTTCCAAGGAGTAAGCGTCTTTTAATTTCATGGCTGCAGTCACCATCTGCAGTGATTTTGGAGCCCAGAAAAATAAAGTCTGACACTGTTTCCACTGTTTCCCCATCTATTTCCCATGAAGTGATGGGACCAGATGCCATGATCTTCATTTTCTGAATGTTGTGCTTTAAGCCAACTTTTTCACTCTCCTCTTTCACTTTCATCAAGAGGCCTTTTAGTTCCTCTTCACTTTCTGCCATAAGGGTGGTGTCATCTGCATATCTGAGGTTATTGATATTTCTCCCGGCAGTCTTGATTCCAGCTTGTGCTTCCTCCAGCCCAGTGTTTCTCATGATGTACTCTGCATAGAAGTTAAATAAGCAGGGTGACAATATACAGCGTTGACATACTCCTTTTCCTATTTGGAACCAGTCTGTTGTTCCATGTCCAGTTCTAACTGTTGTTTCCTGACCTGCATATAGGTTTCTCAAGAGGCAGGTCAGGTGGTCTGGTATTCCCATCTCTTACAGAATTTCCCACAGTTTATTGTGATCCACACAGTCAAAGGCTTTGGCATAGTCAATAAAGCAGAAATAGATGTTTTTCTGGAACTCTCTTGCTTTTTTGATGATCCAGCAGATGTTGGCAGTGTCTAGGCAGGTAATTTTTTTTACATTACGGGAATATGGCTTTCTTACATTTTCAATCTATTAACTCATGAATTATGAATTTTTCCAGTCTTACTGATGAGAACACACTATTTTTGTCCATTTGTGAGTGTCTATCAGGAACTGTTCTCCCTAATCCTCTTGGACAGGTCTTTACTCAGTCTCAGGTAATTCTCTTACCTGTACACAGTGATTGGTAGTCTGCTATTTGAGAGGGCCTTCTACAACTCTCTGAAGTTTTCTCTTTGTGCAGCTTTCTCCTCTGAAGGAATCTGTGCTCTTTAGTCCTCCTGGAACTTTTAGCTCTATCTCAGCTCTTGGAATCTGCCAGGCTCCTCTTTGCATTTTATAAGAACACTCCTTCTAAAATATAAAACGATGCTGTCATTTCTCCACTTGAAATCTACCTTATATGGCTTGGCATAATTTATAGGAGTCATGATTATATTCTTGCCTCCTCCTTTAATCCTATACTGTTATACTCTGACACAGAGCAAAGAAGTATAATTCTGTTCATAAAATCTCCTGCATGGATTTTTACTTAATTTTTTAAAATTTTCATATATTTTTGTACTTACAGAAAAGTTACAGAAAATGGAGAGGTGTCTCATATTCCTTTTATCAAACTTTCCCTAACATTAACCTCTTGCTTAACCATAGAACATAATCAGTACCAGGAAATTAGCATTGGCACAATGCTATTAACTAAGCTCCAAGCTTTATTTAGGTTTTGCCAGATTTTTCTGTAAACATTTTCCTGTTACAAGATCCTACATTGCATCTAGCTCTTATTCTTCTTTACTTTTATCCTTTTTTTGACAGTTGCCAAATCTTTACTATTCTATCATGAGGTTGGCACTTTTGAAAAGTAAACTGGTCAGTTATTTACAAAATTTCTCCTAATTTGGAGTTGATCTATATTTTCTCATTATTAAAATAAAGTTGTGCATTTGGAGAAAGAATACTAAAAATATGATATTGTGCTTTCTTTTAGTGTATTTTATCGGAAACTTCATGCTATCAAAATATCTTTAGACTGGTGATGTTAACTTTCATCACATGCTAAGTTGGTATGTGCCAGGTTTTCCAGTTATTTTTCTCTTTGTAATAATACCTGTCTTGTGGCAGATGCATTGAGACTGAAAAATAACCTATTTCTCTTCAAACTTCTATTTACTATTTTAACAACCCTCATGGCTTTTGTCTCTAGGCATACATACATATCTAACTATTCATACATGTAGTTAATTTGTCAATCAGCCATCTGTCTATCTAATTTGTCACCATGAGTTCATACTGACATTTTTAATTCTATCATTGAGCTTTCTCTTTTCCTTATTCACATCTTTCTCATATGATTAAATAATCTGCTTTTATTATCATTCAGTTCAGTTCAGTCACTCAGTCGTGTCTGACTCTTTGCGACCCCATGAATCGCAGCACGCCAGGCCTCCCCATCCATCACCATCTCCCGGAGTTCCCTCAAACTCATATCCATCGAGTCAGTGATGCCACCCAGCCATCTCATCCTCTGTCATCCCCTTTTCCTCCTGCCCTCAATCCCTCCCAGCATCAGAGTCTTTTTCAATGAGTCAACTCTTCGCATGAGGTGGCCAAAGTACTGAAGTTATTATCATTATATATATCTATATGTTAATGTATACTTAGTATATATTACTAATGTATTAGTATACCTTGTTAGTATGCAAGTAATATCAGAAATGCTTATCCATTCCTTGAGTACCTATTTTAGTAAATTTACTATACAGTTCTTCCCTGTAGCTCAAATGGTAAAGAATCTGCCTGCAATGCAGGAGATGGGTTCAATTTTAGGGTCAGGAAGGTCTCCTGGAGAAGGGACTGGCAACCCACTCCAGTATTCTTGACTAGAGAATCCCTTGACATAGGAGCTCGGTCGGCTAGTCCATGGGGTTGCAAAGAGTTGGACATGACTGTGTGACTAACACTACTACACTACCATTACTATATGGTTACAATGATCATGTATACTTTTTTTGTCTTTATCTTTGAGTATTTATATATTGTCTTCCCATGCCCTTCAGTATGGTGATGTTATTGACTTGAAATACAATTAGTTTTTTTTGTTTTTTTTTTAATCTTGTTTTCTGATTTGTTTCTCTTCATGTCATGGTAGGTTTCAATCATGTTTTAATAATCAGAGATACACAAAGGATATATCTGTGAGATGTCACTACCTCCTTACATACATTACCCATTCCCATTCTTTTCCTCTTTTTACCATTTTCTCCCACTCTCTACAGGTAATCAGCATCAGTTCAGTTCAGTCACTCAGTTGTGTCCAGCTCTTTGAGACCCTATGGACTGCAGCACACCAGGCCTCCATAGCCATCACCAACTCTCAGAACTTGCTCAAACTCATGTCCATCGAGTTGGTATTATCATCCAACTGTCTCATCCTCTGTCATACCCTTCTCCTGCCTTCAATCTTTCCCAGAATCAGGGTCTTTTACAATGAGTCAGTTCTTCGCATCGAGTGGCCAGAGTATTGGAGTTTCAGCTTCAGCATCAGTCCTTCCAATGAATATTCAGGACTGATTTTCTTTAGGATGGACTGGTTGGATCTCCTTGCAGTCCAAAGGACTCTCAAGAGTCTTCTCCAACATCACAGTTCAAAAGTATCAATTCTTCAGCACTCAGCTTTCTTTATAGTCCAACTCTCACATCCATACATGACTACTGGAAAAACCATAGCTTTGACTAGATGGACCTTTGTTGGCAAAGTACTTTCTCTGATTTTTAATATGCTGTCTTGGTTGGTCATAGCTTTTCTTTCAAGGTGCAAGCGTCTTTTAATTTCATGGCTGCAGTGACCAGCTGCATTGGTTTTGGAGTAGAAAAAATAAAGTCTCTCACTGGTTCCATTGTTTCCCCATCTATTTTCCCTGAAGTAAAGGGACTGGATGCCATGATATTAGTTTTCGATGTTGAGTTTTAAGCCAACTTTTTCACTCTCCTCTTTCACTTTCATCAAGAGGCTCTTTAGTTCTTTGCTTTCTGCCATAAGGGTGGTGTCATCTGCATATTCGAGGTTATTGATGTTTCTTTTGGCAATCTTAATTTCAGCTTGAGCTTCATCCAGCTCAGCATGTTGCATGATGCATATAAGTTAAACAAGCAGGGGGACAATATACGGGCTTGACATACTCCTTCCCCAATTTGGTACCAGTTTGCTGTTCCATGTCTGGTTCTAACTGTTGATCTGCATACAGATTTCTCAAAAGGCAGGTAAGGTGGTCTGGTCTTCCCATCTCTTAAAGAATTTTCCAGTTTGTTGTTATCCACATAATCAAAGGCTTTGGAATAGTCAATAAAGCAGAAGTAAATGTTTTTCTGGGACCCTCTTATTTTTTTGATGATACAGCAGATGTTGGCAATTTCATCTCTGGTTCCTCTGCCTTTTTCCTAAAATATTTTCCATTGCACCTTTTTCTCTTGCCAGCTCTTTCTCATCGTTTATAGTCATTATTTTAAAATTTATTGGGCCTGAAATCATACTAAGAATTTTATAAGTAACACTGTGTTTGATCCTTACAAAAACCCTATGAAACAGGTAATGATTTCACCCCAGTGCTAAAGTAAACAAAAGCTTTAGGAGTAGGATAAATGTTCAGGGAATATACAGGTATGCAAATGGCCTAGAGAGGGTTTATATTTTCCAGCTCTGACTGATTCCAATATGCCCTGTCTGTCAAATATTTTTCAAGACCCAAAGATATTTCTACATCAAAGACTTCAGTTACCTCTCAGGGCAGCAAAGTGTTCCTTGTCTTCCCCTCCTTCATCTTTCATAGTATCCTGCTCATACTAGTCGTGCAACATTTTGAATCCCACTTCTGCCACATGCTATTTTTATGAGCTGTGTAAGACAGTTAACTTACTTATATCTCTACTTTTAATCTATTGTAATTGTCTTTTCAATGATTGTTGTAAATAATACAATAAATTTATAATAAATTGTAAATTAATATTTGTAAACATTTATATCCCAAATAGAATATAAAATCTAAAAATTTCAGAGTGTTTAAAATTTAGCCCAAACCCTATTCATTTATTAGTGTCTGCATAATTTTAAAAAAAATGTTTATTTTCAATTTCTTCTATTTCAACTAGATTATGTGAATTTGCAGGGCCATTACTGTAATTATGTCTGCTCCCTAAAAGTAAAACATAGAATAGTACACAATATATGTTTGTTAAGAGATGACTGCATAAAAAGAAAAGAGATGACTATATTCCAAAATTATTCCAAAAGTTTTTCTTAAGATGAAATATAATTGTTAATCTACTAATTATCTAAAAGTCAAATTTAAGATGAAAACAAAATTAAATATCTGCACTTATATGTAAATATATCCTGAGAAAAAAATGTCCTTTCTATCAAAGAGTTGGTGTAATGTAAACTAAATCTCAGTAGGAAAATCAGAGCAATGTCCTGAGTCTTGGCTCAGAGCAGGGCACGACTGGTCCCCCAGTGGTTGCAGAGCCCCTTCAGGTTACACACATGGCTCTCTACTTCTTGAAACAAGCTGTGCTGTGTTTTCAGACCGAGTCTTGAGGGAACAAAAACAACTATTTACTGATCAAACAATCTGATATACAGCTATTTAGAAATGCACTACTAATTCTAGTAAAGTCAATTTCATTATTAATGGCCAAAGTGAGCTGGATTCATTGCAATGAAAAATTTGTTTATTCATAAAGTTTATTGTTCACAGAAGGCAATTTAACCTTTGTACCATCCTAATCCTTCAATGACAAGAGTAACTGTAATTTCACATTCTTGTATATGCAAGAAACGTTACCAAGTGTTTCCAAAAATAAAATCACATCTGATTTAAAATAGTGTAAAATTTTTTTCCCACTTACCAACTGGGTTTTATTTCTCTCTCTAGGTCAAGCAAAACCCTGCACTGGGTACAGCAAAGTATCAGGGAAGGCCTCTCAGATCCACATGGGTTATCACAAGTAGCCAGAAGACTGGGCCTTGAGTTCAGGTAGTTTTGAAGTTTCTGTGCCTGTTCACTTTCAGGTACCACAGGCCAGAATTTTGAGCTTCTCTCTTCAAATGAGAAACTAGCCAGATTTTTGCTGATTCTATTGCAGACATCCTGTAGATGTTCCTGCTGTAGAGTTGGTACAACCCTTGCTTTTCACATGGAAAGCATCAATATTTGCTTTTCCACAGTTTTCCTTTGCATTTTATTTTGCTTTGTGGCTTTGCTTTTTTTTTTTTGGTGGGGGGGCTTGTTTATTTTTTGCTTCATTTTGGTTTTGGGTATCAAATTGTTTTCATTTTGTTTTCTCATTTTTTCAAATATGTCACTGAAAAAATGTAAGTTTAAGAGAAATTTTGGAAAGTAACTATGATTACATAATTTTCAATATATACAAAATATTGGAAGGATTGGTTAGTTTGTGAAATGCATATGTGTGAGACTGAGCAGAAATGTGCCTTAAATTTATTGGTTTTAAAATAAAAATGGCAGGATTAATTGATTGGATGATTTTGTTGTTGTTGGGAGCAGCAGGGAGATTACACAACATTTATTCTGGAGGCAGGAAGTCCAAGATCAAGGTGGTGGCAGATTTGGTTTCTGGTGAGAAATCTCTACCTGGTTTATAGATGGCCACCTTCTCCCTATGAACTATAGTTTTCCCTCATAGCTCAGTTGGTAAAGAATCCACCTGCAATTCAGGAGACCCCAGTTCAATTCCTGGGTTGGGAAGTTCTGCTGGAGAAGGGATAGGCTACCCATTTCAGTACTCTTGGGCTTCTCTTGCGTCTCAGCTGGTAAAGAATCCACCCACAATGAGGGAGACCTGGGTTCTATCCCTGGGTTGGGAAGATCCCCTGAAGAAGGGAAAGGCTACCCATTCCGGTATTCTGGCCTGGAGAATTCCATGTATAGCCCATGGGTGGCATTGCAAAGAGTTGGACATGACTGAGTGATTTTCACTTCACTTCACCTTCTCCCTATGTCCTCATGTGGCTTTTCCTTTGTGTTTTCTCAGAAAGAGAACTCAATTTCTCTTCTGAATAGGACACCAGGCCTGTTGGATTACTGTTTTACCCATATGAACTCATATAACCTGAGTCTTCTCAGGACCAGGAGAAGGTAATATATTAAAAGACGTTGCTCATAGTTGATCCTACATTCCCATTATTTTCAAAGATTTTTCTACTAAAATGGGACTTGGCAATGGGACATTATTCTTCTAATCAGTAGATGTGGGAATAGAGATTGGCAGGGTTGAAAAGATTAATAATACATTAATTTCTTATAAATTAAAGTTTATAAAAATAAGAACTTATGTTTATAAGAACACAAATAGTGTTCCTCCCAAAGAGGGACATTGGTAGACATCTATCAATTATTATAAGAAAGAATTCATTAAAATTTATATGTCTTCTATTTTTTAATTGTATTATAAAACTAGAGAAAGAAATCCGATAAGTTGACATCTGTATAGTAAATTCTCTCAGGATGATACATGAAGTTATACATGATATATTTTATAGCATGCAAATATATTCATTCAGTATAAACCCTTATTGATACCTAGGATGAACTTTGTATAGTTACTGGAATTATAGTAATAAAACATTAAGGAATCACTTTCACTGTTCATAGTTGAACAGTGAAGAAATAATTAAAACTTTCTAGATGTGTAGATGTAACTTTACTTTTCTTACTGCCAAACACAAGACCTTAATATTGCCCAGGTTTTATATATTTTAAATGTCTTCTTAAAAGTTTTAATGAGAATAAAATTTCCATTCAACAGTGGAACTCTAATGATGAAAGAAATCAATTATTAAAGGTATTTTGTTTCCATATGCAACATGAAAATGAGCATTTTTCAAAGACTTAGAACAAATAATATGCACTAAAATTCAAGATTAAACAGAATATAAATCACTCATCTCTTCTATTCATTTAGGCACTCAGGCTATTTTTTATGACCATCAGTTGCTTTTGTATAATGCTTTAGTTATATATACAGTGACAGAGTAGATAGTAAAAATTGTGTTCTAACTCTATGAGGAAACTTCAGCATTTCTTATTTACTAATATGTTCTTGATTAAGTTTCACTATAATTTCACAATGAACCACAAATAAAACTCTTGTTAATTTTTTATTAGATTTTTGTCTGACTTTTAGGATTCATGCATATAATAAAATATAGTATCACAATATCCTTTTCATTTTCCAATGGGCTTTTAAGCTAATGAGAAAAATTAACTTGTCTGTTAACTCTTGTTAACAGTTGGAGATCATTTCTAAGCAGTGCTGCTAAGCATTAGATCTATGTAACCAACTTTTCAGTTCTTCCTTTTGGTGGACTCATTCAAAGATTTATTACAGAATCTAACTGATTTATATCTCCCTACTGAGTTTGTCCATTTTTTCCTGATTATTTTTTAAAGATTTACTCCAATATTATGCATAATTCTCAACAAAAAACCAGATATTTGAAATATTATCTTTTTTTGAAAAGAATAAGGCTTGCAATTTTGTGTAGGCTTGCTGTTCAGTCACTAAGTTGTATTTGATTCTTTGTCCTGTCCTTCACTATTTCCTGGAAGGACAGAGCCTGGCATGCAGCTCCAAATCAGAGTGAACCAGGGCCAACTTTTTTTGCAAAACATGTAGGGCAATGAAATGTATGTGTGTACTTAATGAAAACTTTTTGGTGATGATAATGGTGACTTTTGCACACATAAATTCAAATAAAATGTACTTATTTTATAATTTATTTTATGAGATGTTTTATATGAGTGGCTTTTTTTGTTTTGACGGTGAGTTCATAACTAAGGCATGTATTGATAATAACATGGCTGACACTGAATTTCTAAAGTATTTACTCCCCAGTGAAAGCAGCATTTTTCTAACAAAACTGCTGTGAGAAAACAACACACTGTTGGTTCTACCTTCTGTTCCTAGTGAGAAAAAAATGTGAACTTTTGCATTTTTTTTTTTAATATGACACGGTAGGAAACATGATAGATGGTTCACTTGGTTACGAAACATACTCGGAATTTCAGATTTCTCGAACTCATCAAAGACCTCAGCAATTCTACTTTTCTCCAAAACTGTCAAAACAATTTTTTTAAAAAATTCACTTAATCGATACTAATAGCCTTCAGATATAATTGTATTCAATACTAAGATAGATCTAGTGACAGATTATATCGTTACATTTTAAGTATTTTATCTCTTCTTTCATCCTCATGTCTGCTTCTCTCCCATTCCTCGTCTTTGTTAATAGCATTGCAATTCTTCCTGTCACTGGAGTAAAAATCTTAAAGTCAGGTTTTGACCTCTCATTCACCCTCTAACCTTTATATAATCGAGTGCCAGTTTCTGACACTTCTACTTCTTCACTCTCTTCAGTTTCAATTTCTTATTTTTGTCATTACTGCCACACTTCAAGTCTTCCATATATTTTACCTGGATTGTTCACACACCAACACACACACACACACAAAATGTCTGAAATATGTTTTATGATTCAAAACTCTACTTTCATTTGCTGTAGACAGATTTTTCTCCTTAAATTACATTTCTGATTAAGTAGTCCTCTTTTTCAAGAATATACAATTACTCTACATACTGTGAAGTAAAATGCACAGTTTTCAACTTTTCATTTAAGATGATCAAGAATCTAATTCCAGCCCATTATTCATTGTTTCTACTTTTAAAAATTACATTTACTGGATGTTTTATTGTAAGCAAAATACTTGTTCAAGAAATTCAAAGATCTAAAAATCATAAAAAAGAAAATAACCTTGATATAATTTTGCTATAAAGATATATCATAATTCATACTTACTTCTAGTACTTTTTGTATGAATGGTATATATCACCATATAAAGGCACAATTTTCCTATTTCAATCATTCACATTATATTGTTTTCTTAGAAAGCCTGATTTTAATTGAAGAATATTGTCTGTAATGATCATAAATTATAAAATATAGGTAGTTAAATGTGTCTTCCTACATTGATATTATTCTTATATTGCAAATCACATTTTCTGAAAACTACATTTTATGTTCAGATTTATTACCATAAAAAAGTTTAGTACTCTCCACTGAATTTTTAGTACTCATATACCTGACTTCTTATTCTTGAGTTAATGATTTTGATTTAGTTCTTCCAAGTCCAGTTTTCATAGCAATGATCAATGTACAATTTTCAAACAATTCTTTACAGAAGAGAAAGTAAGTGTTTTGCTTTCTAAACTCATATACTATATCTCTTTTGATTGTCTGTATGGTTAATCAAAGTCTTATTTGTATTATACATAAAAAAACTTGGCATTAAAAAATTGAACTTTTATCAGCTAGGCTCATGGTGTTTGTGATTTGCAGATAGGAGTCTGCAGTATTGTATAATTTTTGTACTTGTATATAGAACTTTGTATTTTTTTGCTTACTGGTTTTTAATTTGCCTTATATCTTTTTTTTCTAATTGCCTAAAATAATGATGAAGTGTTTGGTCATGTATCACTTTTACTTGAACTTGTACAAATCACTAAAAGTTTCAATTTCCTTTCTCTTTCTGTTATTTTTCTTTCATTTTGTCTTTCATTGATGAGAGTTGTCTCACTTTTTCCTCTAAAGAATAAGTGATAAAAAAAACAACTGATATGTATTTGAAGTTTAATATGCAAAATATACTCTGAGATGCATTTATATTTAATATGGAAATGGTTTGCTTACTCATTTCCTATTGCATGTTATTATAACAAAAAACTAGATGCATATAACATAGTATTGGTTTCAGGAAACTCTCATAAACATAATATTTCTGAGACTTAATCCCTTTTTATTTGCATAGATTCTTTTTTTTTTTTAATTGAAATATTCACTTCAGTTCATTTGCTCAGTCATGTCCAATTCTTTGTGACCCCATGGACTGCAGCACACCAGGCTTCCCTGCCCTTCACCATCTCCTGGAGCTTGCTCAAACTTCTGTCCATTGAGTCGGTAATGAAATCCAAACATCTAGTCCTCCATTGTCCCCTTCTCCTCCTGCCTTCAATCTTTCCCAGCATCAGGATCTTTTACAATGAATCAGTTCTTCGCATCAGGTGGCCAAAATATTGGAGCTTCAGCATCAGTCCTTCCAGCGAATATCAGGACTGATTTCCTTTAGGATTGACTGGCTTGATCTCCTTGCAGTCCAAGGGACTCTCAGGAGTCTTCTCCAACACCATAGTTCAAAAGCATCAATTCTTTGGTGTTCAGCCTTCTTTATGGTCCAACTCTCACATCCATACATGACCGCTGGAAAAACCACAGCTTAGACTAGATGGAACTTTGTTGGCAAAGTAATGTCTCTGCTTTTTACTATGCTGACTAGGTCTGTCATAGACAAATCTTTGTCTTCACAGGAGCAAGTGTCTTTTAAATTCATGTCCATAGTCACCATCTGCAGTGATTTGGGGACCCAAGAAAATAAAGTCTGTCACTTTTTCCATTGTTTTCCCATCTACATTCCGTGAAGTGATGGGACGGGATGCCATGATCTTCGTTCCTTGAATTCTGAGTTTTAAGCCAGTTTTTTTTTCACCCCTCCTCTTTCACTTTCATCAAGAGGCTCTTTAGTTCTTCTTCATTTTCTGCCAAAGGGTGGTGTCATCTGCATATCTGAGGTTATTAATATTTCCCTTAGCAATCTTGATTCCAGCTTGTGCTTCATCCAGCCAGCATTCCCATGATGTACTCTGCATATAAGTTAAATAAAATATAACTTATATAAAGTTATATAGGTTAAATATTTTATATTTTTATTTAACTTAACTGCATATAAGTTAAATAAAATATAACTTGACAATATACAGGCTTGACATACTCCTTTCCCAATTTGGAACCAGTCCATTGTTCCATATCTGGTTCTAACTGTTGCTTCTTGACCGGAAAACAGGTTTCTCAGGTGGCAGGTAAGGTGGTCTAGTATTCCCATCACTTTAAGAATTTTCCACAATTTTTTTGTGACCCACACAGTCAAAAGCTTTAGCATAGTCTATGAAACAGAAGTAGATGTTTTTCTGGAATTGTCTTGCTTTTCCTATGATCCAACAGATGTTGGCAATTTGATCTCTGCTTCCTCTGCCTTTTCTAAATTCAGCTTGAACATCTGAAACTTCTTCGTTCATATACTGTTGAAGCCTAGCTTGGAGAAGTTTGAATATTGCTCTGCTACTGTTTGAAATGAGTGCAATTGTGCAGTAGTTTGAACATTCTTTGGCATTACCTTTCTTTGGGATTGGAATGAAAACTGACCTTTTCCAGTGTCGTGGCCACTGCTGAGTTTCCCAAATTTGTTGGCATACTGAGTGCAGCACTTTCACAGCGTTGTCTTTTAGGATCTGAAATTGCTCAACTGGAATTCCAACACCTCCATTAGCTTTGTTCATAGTGATGCTTCCTAAAGCCCATTTGACTTTGGACTCCAGGATTTCTGGCTCTAGGTGAGTGATCACACTATCGTGGTTATCTGTGTCATTAAGATCTTTTTTTGTATAGTTCTTCTGTGTATTTTTGCCACTTCGTCTTAATACCTTGTGCTTCTGTTAGGTCCATACTGCTTCTCTCCCTTTATTGCGCCCATCTTTGCATGAAATGTTTCATTGGTATGTCTAATTTTCTTGAAGAGATCTCTAGTCTTTCCCTTCTTTTGCTTTCCTCTATTTCTTTGCACTGATCACTTAGGAAGACTTTCTTATCTCACCTTTCTATTCTTTGGAACTCTGCATTCAGTTGGGTATGTCTTTCCTTTTCTCCTTTGCCTTTAACTTTAGGAAATAACTAAGATTACCTTAGAGCTTTCCACATTAAGAAAATTAGGAATACACCCACAACTAACAAATACTTTTAAGTAATACTCATAACAAACTTTCTTAATGCAGAGGATAATGAATGGATGTAGAGAGTTATCATATTTGGAAACTGGTCCCTTAATTCTAAAACTAACTGTTACTATTTGCATGCTGCTATTTAGGCACTCAATAGAATTGAATTTCAGAGTTCTGAGAACTGAAGATGTTGCAGTTACAGTAGTGTTCTTACTCTAAGCAATTTCAGTTATATTAAAATTTTTAAATGTTGACATTTAACTGACAAGTTTCTTTGAATTTTTTAAATTGATTTTAATTTCTTACTACTTTCACTCTTTATTTTCTGCTATATGATATTAAGCCATGCCATATTTTTTTCTAAGAAAATTAGCCCATTCAGTTCCTTTATTTCATTCCTCTCAAATATTCTCAACATCTGTAAAAAATTGCTTTTAAGTTTGAGTTTTAGAATTGGCTTCATTTACTAAGAAATGGTTACCATCCTTGACTTTAACTTATTATGCAATATTATAAAATATACATGGAACAGAAAATGGCATTAGCTAAGATATTATAGAACTCAGAAAAAGGAAAAGTAGAGTAAAAGCCCTTATATTGGTGAAATCATATATTTGTATAATTTTAATTTGTATATTTAGTTTTTAGCTTTTGCAAAAATATTCTATAAACGTGGGCTTTATCGGTTCCCTATTTTGACATCTGACTATTTTACTGGGTCAGTGAAATATTAAGAAAACACTAAATATTTGTTTGTCATTCTATTTTTGTCAAACAAAAGATAGCTACCCCTATCTTAGTTAAGCTTGGATACATTCCTTTCTGTAAGTACTGCTAAGCCTGATCTAGTTAAGACAACATTGCCATTCACTGCAATCACCCATGAAAGACTTATGAATATTTTAGAATAGAAATCACTTTATGCAATAGTCAGATCAAGTAACTTTCTTTTTCTTGCAAGCCAGAAGCTAACTGAAAATAAAGTAAGGATTTGCCCCACAACTTTATATCAACAAATTTTATCAATAGAAAATAACTGATACTAAATATAAAGAATAAGATGTAAACAATATTCATTCAATTTCATTGGTTGACTTATAATACAAAACTTTGTCACGTAATACTTGTAAAAACCTGGCAAAGAAGGTCTTCTTGAGTGACACAAAACAGTCAAATCTGCTTATTTTGATTTCCTAATTAAAATAGGTATAAAAATAACACTGCCAGTCCTTGGCATTTTCTATGTACTTGCATTAAAATTTGCTCAATTTTATACTCATAATGAACCTAAATCTCTGCTGTAGAGTGTTCAGCTGGACTCAGGGAAAGAAATTACTGTTACATATCCGAATGTCTAAGGATTGATGGACCTGACATTCTTTTCTGAACCACACTTAGATCTCAGTTGAAGGCTATGCCACTGAGGTGAACACCTCAGGGCGTAGATGGCACTTTCTCTCCAAATTTTCCACATATTAGGAGCAAGGTACAGATGTGTCATTTACAGAAGAGAGAGATTTTCCTATCCTTCCACATCAGGCTACATTACTCTGTTTGCAAATTATCAACGGATTATTTTCTCATTTCTATACTTTTACTAATATGTAGTTCTTTAATCTCTGATAAGTTTAAACTTTTTGGAAATTTGGTCCAAAATGCTTTTTAAAAACTGTGTTTTTTTAATATAAATTTATTTATTTTAATTGGAGGCTAATTACTTTACAATATTGTATTGGTTTTGCCATACATCAAACACGAATCCACCACGGGTGTACACGTGTTCCGCATCCTGAACTCCCCTCCCACATCCCTCCCCATACCATCCCTCTGGGTCATCCCAGTGCACCAGCCCTGAGCATCCTGTATCATGCATCGAACCTGGACTGATGTCATTTCATTACATAATGTGATTCACATGGAATATTTATTTAAAAATTACTCATATCCTTGAATACAAACACTAATTTGTTAGATGGGAAAATGTACATCACAGATCATGGGATTTTCAGTGGATATTTGAAATTTGATAGTGACAATAATTTTAAAAAATTATCCTCTTGAGAATTAAATAAAAATACAGCTTTTTGAATAACTATTGAATCAAGGCAAATCAAGGCAAAACAATCAAGCAAAATTAAAATTATTAAATCAATGAAAAATTTAGATGAAATATTATGGTATATGGGCTTTCCAGGGGGCTCAAGTGGTAAAGAATCCACATGACAATGCAGGAGATGCAAGTTTGATCCCTGACAGGAAGATCTCTTGGAGGAGGAAATGGCTGCTGCTGCTGCTGCTAAGTCGCTTCAGTCGTGTCCGACTCTGTGCGACCCCATAGACGGCAGCCCACCAGGCTCCGCTGTCCCTGGGAGTCTCCAGGCAAGAACACTGAAGTGGGTTGCCATTTCCTTCTCCAATGCATCAAAGTGAAAAGTGAAAGTGAAGTTGCTCAGTGGTGTCCGACTCAGCGACCCCATGGACTGCAGCCCACCAGGGTCCTCCGTCCATGGGATTTTCCAGGCAAGAGTACTGGAGTGGGGTGCCATTGCCTTCTCCGGGAGGAAATGGCAACCTACTCCAATATTCTTGCCTGGGAAATCCCATGGACAGAGGAGCCTGGAGTGCTATAGTCCATGGAGTTGCAAAGAGTTGTACATGACAGCAACTGAACATACACACACATTATGTTATATAGACAAAAACTCCACTCAAAGGAAAATGTACAGTGTTTTCTTTTTTTTTCCTGTGGACAAGTGAAAGAATAAAAAGATTAGCATACTTCAATAAAATGTTTAATCTTAAGCATTAATGTATAAAAAGAATAGTAAAATAAACAGAATGTGGCAATTGAGTTTTATTGAAACAAATTTGAAGTAATTAAGTAAAACAGCAGGGAAACCAAATATCAAATAAAATTAAGAGCAAGCTTTTCCAAAAAATGAATAAGACATACAATCCTCTGGTAAAGCTTTCTTTTTGAGAGCCTAAGATACAATTTCATATACCATACAACCTTTATTTAATGTACCAAATTGACTTTTAATGTATTCACTAGTCTGTGCAATTATCCCCACAATTTGAATTTAGAAGATTTATTTTCCTCTGGAAGAAACTCCACACATACTGACAGTCACTTCTCATTCTGCCCACCCTTCTAGGGTTGAGAAACCACTAATCTGCTTTCTACCTCTATAGATTTGCCTATTCTAGACATTTAATATAAATGTAATCGTACACTATGAAATCTAGTCTTTTGTGACTAGATTATTTCATTTAAATAATGTTTTCAAGGCTCATCTATTAACATAGTCATAATTTTTATCCTTTAGTCTGTTGATTTTACGGAGCACGTGAATTGATTTTCAAGAATTGAAACCTCCTTTCCTATCCATTCTATTAGTTGTGGTATATAATTCTTTTTATACATTCTTGGAATAATTTTGCTAATATTTACTGAGGATGTTTGCATTTATCATGAGAGATATTAGTTTTTTATTTTCTTTTCTTATCATGTCTTCTTTGGTTGGAGTATTAAGGTATTGCTGGCCTCAATGAAAGAGTTAGGAAGTTTTCTCTTGGCTTCTATTTTATGGAAGAAAGGTTGGAAAATCAACATAATTTCTAATCCAACTGTTTTATAGAAATTATCAATAAACATCTTATTTTATAAAGTAATTAGCTAATTAATTAAATTTCCTTAATAGGTATACACCTACTCAATAATCTAGTCCTTCTTGTGTGAATTTTGGTAGACTGTGTATTTCAAGGGATTGGTCCATTTCATCTAGCTGATCAAATTTTGGGGCACAAAGTTCTTAATATTTGGTAATATCTTTTTAATATCAATGAAATTGATAGCAATGGTCACATTTTTTCTGATATTGGTGATTTGTGTCTTTCCTCTTGCTCTCTTAGCCTGTTTCATTGATTTTGCTGATCTTTTCAAAGAACCAGCTTCTGTGTTCATTGAATTTCTCTACTGATTTTCTGCTTTCAATTTCTGTGTTCTGCTCTAACTTTTATTAGGACAAGTAAATGGCAACCCACTCCAGTATTCTTGCCTGGAGAATCCCATGGACGGAGGAGCCTGGTGGGATACAGTTTACAGGGTTGCAAAGAGTCAGACACGACTATTATTTATTTTCTTTTCTTTACTTTGGACTTAATTTGACTTCCTTTTCTAGTATTTTAAGCAGAAGCTTTTTATTTTATATATTTCTTCTTTTCTAATAGATGAATTCAGTGATTGATACAAAATTTCCTCTAAGTGCTGCTTTTGCTATATCTGGCACATCTTGAAGCTGTATTTTATTTTTTTTATCTGTTAAAACTATTTTTTATTTCTCTTGAAACTTTTTGGATTCCATTTTTATCTGAGAACATTTTTGTATGATTTTTATTATTTTAAATTTGTTAAGGTGTGCTTTATGGCCCAAGATGTGGTCTCTTGGCGAATATTCTGTATATTTGAGAAGAATGTGTATTCTGCTGTTCTTACCTGAAGCAGTTTCTAATACTAATTACATTATGTTGGTAGATTTTACTATTCTTTTGAATTCTCTTATTTGGAATTTGTTGGGATTCATGTACATATAGGTTAATGTTTTTCATCAAGTTTAGTAGGTCTTTATCTGTAAGTTTAGAAAAATGATGTATCTTCCTTTCCTGTCCTTTTGATACTCCTATTATGCATAAGGTGGTGTGCTTAATGATGTCCCATATTTCTCTTAGACTTTCTTTATTATTTTTTTTCTTTCTGATTTTCAGGTTGTATAGTCTCTATTCATCTTTTCAAGCTCACTGATTCTGTCTAATGAAATCTACTATAGAATCTCTCCAGGAATTTTTCAATAAATAAATTGCAAATTCAATAAATTTTTCAATAAATAAATTACAAATTCCAACTCCAGAATTTTAATTTTGTTAATTTTTAAAAATTTTAGTAACTTTATATTCTGTATTTGGTGAGACGTGGTCATCAGAGTGTTTTTACTTACTAAAGAATGATGTTCTCTCATTCTCTGAAATGTTCATAATAGCTGTTTTGAGTTCTCTGTCACATAAGGCCTATACCTTGGCTCCTTGATTTGGCAGCTCGCTGGAGCAGCTTCTTTCCAAGCAGGGAAAGAAAGCCACTCATTTTCTACTTGTGGCTCTGTGGTCTCTCCCATGACTTCCAGATTTCCAGGTGACTTCAGATTGTCGATGTGGTGGAAGAGAGAGAGGGCATTCACTGCCTCAGCTTAGATATTTGCTTCTTTTGAGACAGGCCTGGGATGTGGGATCCTTGGCTGCAGTGCCCTTGGCTCCTTCAAAAGCAATTTCTATCATCTATTATTATTTTCCTGTTTAATGATACTTTTATGTTGGCCTGCCTTGTAAAATTTTTTTAATTGAAAACTGGACATTTAAAAAAATGTATCTTTGCTACTGTGGATGCTGAACCCTTCCTCCATGTAGCTGTTGTTGTGGTGTTCTTCACTGATTATTTACATATTTATTGACTTAGATGAATAGTTTTGTGAAGCATATTTCCCCTTCAATGTGCAGCTTCTGATGTTCTTCCACCGTTTTTCCTCACCTTTGTGTTTAATCTCAGATTAGCTGCTTAGTGGTCATCTCCGAACGATCATCATCTACTTATTGGTCAAAGATTGTGCTTATGCTCATTTAGCCTGTTAAGATTTTTGACTTTACAGTTGGATGTGTTAGGTACTTGGAGTTCTCTGTTACACTTAGAGGATTTACTTTTTTTGCTCCAAAATGCTTTTTTTGCCCCACAGCCTTGAGATTACTCCTTAGTGGGTGCAATCCTGTGCATGCACAATCTTCTAGACTATCAGGGATAACTAATATAATATTTATCCTGGCTTTCTTGGAGTCAACCCTAAGTCAAAGTAGCTTATTCTTCCTCAGTGTGTGGCAATGGTTATGTCCAGGTCTTTTGTGCCATGAGGCTCTGGCCCTACTTAGATTGGTCTATGTGCAGATTGAGAAGAATTAAGAAAGGCCTCCCTTGAAGTTTCCAGTAAAATTCAGAGATTGCTAAATGGCTTTCTGTAGCTTTTCCTTATGCAGTACCAGTCAAAGCTCTGAAAACTACTCTTGGACCACAAAAGTCCTAAATGTAGTTTTGTCACAAATCAGTAGAATTAAAAATGCTGATGGATACATGACTGTCAAATATTTTTTCTGTTGTAATAAATCTATACCTACAATAAAATGTCATCATTTCCTCAGAATAGCTAACATTTTCAAAAAGAACAAGCATTTTATTAATCAGTTTAGTCTCTCAGTCATGTCTGACTCTTTGCGACCCCATTAACTGCAGCACACCAGGCTTCCCTGTCCATCACCAACTCTCAGAGCTTGCTCAAATTCATGTCCAACAAGTTGGTAATGCCATCCAATCATCTCATTCTCTGTCATCCGCTTCTCTTTCTGCCTTCAATCTTTCCCAGCATTAGGGTCTTTTACAGTGAGTCAGTTCTTCCCATCAGGTGGCCAAAGTATTGGAGTTTCAGCTTCAGCATCAGTCCTTCCAAAGAATATTCAGGACTGATTTACTTTAGGATAGACTGGGTGGATCTCCTTGCAGTACAAGGGACTCTCAAGAGTCTTCTCCAACACCACAGTTCAAAAGTATCAATTCTTTGGCATTCAGCTTTTTTTTATGGTCCAACTCTCACATGCATACATGACTACTGGAAAAACCATAGCTTGACTAGATGGACCTTTGTCAGCAAAGTAATGTCTCTGCTATTCAATATGCTGTATAGGTTTGTCATAACTTTTCTTCCAAGGAGATAGTGTCTTTTAATTTCATGGCTGCAGTCACTATCTGCAGTGATTTTGGAGCCCACAAAATAAAATCTGTTACTGTTTCTACTGTTTCCACATCTATTTGCCATGAAGTGATGGGACCGGATGCCATGATCTTCATTTATTGGATGTTGAGTTTTAAATCAGATTTTCACTGTCCTCTTTCACCTTCATCAAAAGGCTCTTCAGTTCCTCTTTGGTTTCTGTCATAATGGTGGTGCAATATGCATTCCTGAGGGTATTGATATTTCTCCGGGCAATCTTGATTCCAGCTTGTGCTTCATCCAGCCCAGCATTTCACCTGATGTACTCTGCATATAAGTTAAATAAGCAGAGTTACAGTATATAGCCTTGACATACTCCTTTCCCAATTTGAACCAGTCCATTGTTTCCTGTTCGGTTCTAACTGTTGTTGCTTGTCCTGCATACAAATTTCTCAAAAGGCAGATAAGGTGGTCTGGTATTCCCATCTCTTGAAGAATTTTCCACAGTTTGTTGTGATCCACAAAGTTACAGGGTTTGGTGTAGTCAATAAAGCAGAAGTAGATGTTTTTCTGTAACTCTTGCTTTTTTAATGATCCAGCAGATGTTGGCAATTTGATCTCTGGTTCTCTGCCTTTTCTAAATCCAGTTTGAACATCTGCAAGTTCACGGTTCATGTACTGTTGAAGCCTGGCTTGCAGAATTTTGAGTATTACTTTGCTAGTGTGCAAGATGAGTGCAATTGTGTGGTAGTTTGAACATTCTTTGGCATTGCCTTTCTTTGGGATTGGAATAAAAACTGACCTTTTCCAGTCCTGTGGCCACTGATGAGTTATCCAAATTTGCTGGCATATTGAGTGCAGCACTTTCACAGCATCATATTTTAGGTTTTGAAATAGCTCAACTGGAATTCCATCATGTCCACTAGCTTTGTTTGTAATGATGCTTCCTAAGGCCCACTTAACTTCACGCTCCAGGATATCTGACTCTAGGTAAGTGATCACACATCATGGTTATCTGGGTCATTAAGATCTTTTTTGTATAGTTCTTCTGTGTATTCTTGTCACCTTTTCTTAATATCTTCTGAATTCAGATTGGCATGTCTTTCCTTTTCTCCTTTGCCTTTAGCTTCTCTTCTTTACTCAGTTATTTGAACGGCCTTTTCAGACACCCATTTTGCCTTTTTGCATTCCTTTTTCTTGATGATGATCTTAATCACTGCCTCCTTACAATGTCACGAATCTCCATCCATAGTTCTTTAGGCACTCTGTCAGATTTAATTCCTTGAAATCTATTTGTCACTTCCACTATAGAATAGTAAGGGATTTAATTCAGGTCATATCTGAATGGTCTAGTGGTTTTCCCTACTTTCTTCTATTTACAATTTTACAATAAGGAGTAATTTTATTACTATGAAGGGCAAAAATAAATTAATGTTATAATAAAATAGAAACTTCAACTGTGTAATCATAGTACTATGGAAAACTAACTACACTGCTGATGTCTTTTGCATTTACATTCGGACTGGCAAATATTTTATCATAGCAATTGTTCACAGACCAGACATTGTCAACCACATTCTAGTGTAACTACCCACAGGAGACTTACATTTTATTTCTACTAAATACCTCTGTCAACTGCTTGTCATGAGTACTCAGTAGCTCAGTCATGTCTGATTCTTTGTGACCCCATGGACCCACCAGGCTCCTCTGTTCTTGGAATTTTCAGGCAAGAATTTTGGAGTGGCAAGAATATTGGAGTGGGTTGCCAGTTCCTACTCCAGGGGATCTTGCCAACTCAGGGACCAAACCAGCACCCCCTGTGTCTTCTTCATTGGCAGGTGGATGCTTTACCGCTGTGCCACCTGGGAAGCCTCAGCAGCTAGTCAGTTACTATTAAATTATTTATTCATAAAAGTAAATCTTATTGAGGACCAGAAAACAGTTAAGGTCCTTGGGATATATTTGTTATTTGTTTTCAATAAAAAAGAAAACAAAATATATATGTAAATTATACACTGAATTAAAAAGTGGTAGTTGCTATGAAAAAATAGACCTGGGTAAGAGGGCTTGAGAGAGTTGAAGCAGCCTGAGGGAAAGCATGTTCCATTATATATGGAAAGGTCATGTGTGTATATACACACACTCATACATAAGTACACCCATACTTACACGTATGCATAGTGAACGTGAAAGTGTTAGTCTCTCGGTCATGTCTGACTCTTTGCAATCCCATGGACTATAGCCTGTCAGGTCCCCTGCCCATGGGATTTTCCAAGCAAGAATACTGGAGTGGGTTGCCATTTCTTTCTCCAGGGGATCTTCCCAACCCACATGTGTATGCATATGCTAATGTATACACATATATCCATGCATTTATATATATATATATATATATGAACGCACACACATATATATATATATAAACTCTGTATCTATAAAACTCTCTCTGTATATATATAAATATATATAAAAAACTCTATCTCCTAATTTTTTTTGAATTTGTATCTACTTCATTTTGTATATGTGATATGTATATGTATATGCACATGCTGTTGCTACTGCTGCTGCTGCTAAGTCACTTCACTCGTGTCCGACTCTATGCGACCCCACAGACGGCAGCCTACCAGGCTCCCCCGTCCCTGGGATTCTCCAGGCAAGAATACTGGAGTGGGTTGCCATTTCCTTCACTAATGCATGAAAGTGAAAAGTGAAGTCGCTCAGTCGTGTCTGACTCTTAGCGACCTCGTGGACTGCAGCCCACCAGGCTCCTCCGTCCATGGGAGTTTCCAGGCAAGAGTACTGGAGTGGGGTGCCATTGCCTTCTCCAGTATATGCACATACACACATATATATGTATAAGCATATGTATATATACACATACATATACAAGTCTAATTCCTAAAGTTAAAACTATTTTCACTTGAACTCATAATCTTACTTTAATGCAATTTACTTTTCTCTTCTTCACTATATGTTTGTCTTTGTGCCATCTTTACCTTTCTCTTTATTTATTTATCTATTTATACATTTTTTATTTGTTTAGTGCTGACATGCATATAAATTACTCTGGTCCACCACTTTCATTTCAGCTGCTTCAGCTCCTCAGAGTTCTATTTTCTTTCCTTTCAGATCTGACCTCTCACTTTCCCCTTATTAGTTGGCGGGCCATTGCTTTTACTTCCCTGCTCTTCTATATCAGTAAGCATTTAAGAGATGAGCAATGTCTAGAATTGTAAATCTTACACTTTCTCTTGCTAGCTTTTAGTAGGCCATGAATTTTAGATGAGATTTTCTTCTTACAACATAACATACAGCTTTTGAACACAAACTTCATCAGCCCCTCCTGATGTCTGCCTACCCTCCTCCTAGCGTGCCCTGCTTACTGAGTACAGCTTTATATAATGTTTGGTTAGTATTGTGTGAACAATTTTTATTAACAATTTAAAAATCCTATCTTTCAGCAGTCAGTGTTTACATATACAGTTATTTGTACTGAATATTACTTTTCTTTTAATAAATATATTTTAAATCCTTAACTTTATATTGCATATGTACGTTCCCAGTAGTTTAAGGAAGTGCATTTTCTGTGTCAAGTTATCAAAGTATCTACCTCTTTTATTCTTCTTTTTGGTCAAATTATTTCTTAAATAGTTTCACATTACCTCAGTCAATATCACTGATTATTCACAGTGCAATATATGAAAATTTCAATGGATACTACAAGTAAGCTTCCAGTCATTCTGTAATACTTTCTCTTTGGCTTGTGTTTGAATCACATTTTATGAATATCATTATAGGTAAAGTTATCTAATTAAATATATTGTATAAAACAGCAGGAAAAGCTCTAATGGCAATAGTTCCACCTTTTATTTTCTTCAAAAAATACTAATATAGTCCATGGTTTCCATTATGCAAATACTCCTGTATGTCCAACTAATGAATATTTGGGAGAAGATAATCTAAGTTCTCCATAAATTAGCTATAGTACTGTTTCTTATTATTTACCTCATTTTATGCTCCGTATGTCAATAATATCAGTAAATTAGATATATATTATTTCATTTCATCTCCTCACGGACTTACACAAATTGTTAGTGCATGCTTTCAATTTTTTTTTTTTTTTAACTACAGACATTTGTCTTTCCTTGTTAAATAAAAAAGTGGGGCATTTTCCTAACAGGAAGTTGGCATTAGATTGCATCTGTAAAATATTAAACTAAAAATTGATATAGGATTATTTTTATTTAATTATGAGCCACAAATCCCATTACTTTAAGGCTTCAATCTATTTTTAATGAATATTGAAACTGTGTGTGCAAAGTCGCTTCAGTTGTGTCCTATTCCTTGCTAACCCGTGGACTATAGCCCACCAGGCTCCTCTGTCCAGGGAATTCTCCAGGCAAAAATACTGGAGTGGGTTGGCATTTCCTTCTCCAGAGGATCTTCCCTACACAGGGATCCAACCCACATGTCTTATGTCTCCTGTATCAGCAGGCGGGTTCTTTCCCACTAGCACCACCTGGGAAAGATTGACTACCTTTGTTTTTATGAATTCTAAGTCCATGTGGGAATAGGAATGCCTGGTAAGCAGAATCTGGCAGTGATATTTTATGATATTATGTGATCTCCAGTAAGCCTGATCTTCCCAACCCAGGGATGGAACCCAGGTCTCCCGCATAGCAGGCAGACGCTTTAACCTCTGATCCACCAGGGAAGCCCACAAAATGGATCAGACTTTGCCTAATACAGACAGGGCTACTTTCACAGAGCACACGCCATGGTTCTCGAATTCCCTCCCACCAAATCCACTGCCTTCCTATCATAATACTTTAGCCACTCATATCTGTTTAATAAGGAGCTGATCATCCCCAAAGGTCCAGCTCACCTGCAGAAAACTGAGCAATTGCATATTATCTTATTCATGTGAGTAGCCTTCCAGACTTTTCTGTCCATGGAATTTTTCAGGCAAGAATACTGGAGTGGGTTGCCATTTCCTACTCCAGGAAAGGAGATGCATGGGCAAGCAGCTTCTTTAGCACTGAATCACCTGGGAAGCTCCTATTCATTGCTAAGCACATAATATCTGAAATTTTCATATTACAAAGAGAATGTGAAGTCGCTCAGTTGTGTCCAATTCTTTGTGACCCCATGGACTGTAGCCTACCAGGCTCCTCTGCCCATGGGATTTTCCAGGCAAGAATACTGGAGTGGGTTGCCATTTCCTTCTCCAGGAGATCTTCCCGACCCAGGGATTGAACCCGGGTCTCCCGCATTGTAAGCAGATGCTCTTACTATGACCTAAATCCTTGCCTCCCCAACTCATGCAACAAATATCCTAAGCAATCTTCATCATTCTTAATCTACAGACTTGTTGACAGGGACCGCAATAAAACATAAGGATCTAGCTCTCCTGATCTTAACACATTCTTTCTGAGTTAGCTTGGAGACAAAGAAAGGAAAGGTATCGTGTAGATATTTGGACAAGCAAAACAGTTCATACTTAAATAAAAAGTATCTTTCATCAACTAATGTAATAAACTTGAAAAAATAGTCTATTTCCTAAGAACTTGTTAACAGTATTTTAATTCAGGTAATTGGATAACATTATAAATAATATTGGGCCTTAAATTTTACCTCACACAAATTAAAAACAAAACTACTGTGGTAGGTATCCTCTCCATGTTTTGAAATCAGTACTGAGTTTTGATAAAATGATCTCTCCAACAATGGATTTAAGGATATTGACTATCATCATTATGTTATCTAGTCCATGGGTAATATGGTGTTTTGAGTCTTCCTCTGCATAATGAAGAGTATTTTATTTTATTTATTATTATTTTTATTTAAATTTATTTATTTTAATTAGAGGCTAATTACTTTACAATATTGTATTGGTTTTGCCATACATCAACATGAATCCGCCACGGGTGTACATGTGTTCCCAATCCCGAACCCCTCTCCTACCTCCCTCCCCATACCATCCCACTGGGTTATCCCAATGCACCAGCCCCAAGCTTCCTGTATCCTGCATCAAACCTGGACTCACGATTTGTTTCTTTTATGATATTATATCTGTTTCAATGTCATTCTCCCAAATCATCCCACCCTCTCCCTCTCCCACAGAGTCCAAAAGACTGTTCTATACATCTGTGTCTCTTTTGCTGTCTCGCATACAGGATTATTGTTACCATCTTTCTAAATTCCATATATATGCATTAGTATACTGTATTGGTGTTTTTCTTTTTGGCTTACTTCACTCTGTATAATAGGCTCCGGTTTCATCCACCTCATTATAAATGAAGAGTATTTTAAAAATGATTATTATACATAAACACTGCATTTATATAATGTGCATCTTGAACTGAAGAATATCATGACACTATGATCACATAAGGTTGTGCATTTTGTCTCAGAGAGGTTAACATTGAAAGTAAGTAAGTCTTCATCTATCTTCATACCAAAGTGTTGTGGTGTATTTTTAAATATACTATGTTTGTGAGTCTGTGATGCTAATCGCAGAAAAAAATATAATAACAATAAAAGGATGTAAATAAAAATAAGTTCACATCTAATATTGGAAAGAAATGAGTCACATTTTTTTTCTCCATGAATAGGATGAATATACATACGTTTATTACTATAAACGTTTTAGCACATTATTTAAATCCTTTTTTCCCCATAAAATGAATTTCATGTTTGACTGAAAATATTTCTTTAATTTTGAATTATTGTGAAAACACATTTAAAGCAATGTAGCTTTAACATGAAATGAACTTTTTATCTGTAATAGCTATATTTTATAATGTTTATCATTGAATTATTCATATAGTTCCAGAATTCAAAGGTTGTAGTACAGAACATTAGAACTTATCTGACTAAAGTATTTATTTCCATCTATTCTAATTCTAGGGGAAAAACCAAAAACCAAAATATAAAAATAAACATACATACAGAGGTGTATATATATATATATATATATATATATATATATATACACTATGTGTGTATATATATATATATATACACATACCATATTAGTATATATATTTACTCAGTCTACCAATTCAAATGCTAATCTATGCTATAGATACCACTACAGACAAATCCAGAAATAAAGGAATTCTTTACCAGCATTCTAAACATCCCTTAGCCCAGTCAACTTGACACATAAAATTAACCATCATAGCACACATGTTCAAAAGATCCATGAAAAGCTGACAGAAGACTCTCATGCACACGAGTGAAACTTGTCTACTGGTAGGTTTCACTGTCGGCTGTTTTGATATGAACCAAGTGGTTCAATTGATGTTGAAAAAATGGAATAATTAACAGAAAATTTTTTTTCTTTAGATAATCCGCATTTTTTAATCCCCTGTCCAGAAGTGTAGGTTTAACCTGGAAGCCTACATGCTGTTTTCCTGTGAATTATATATTTCATATGATTCAATGAGGACTTTTTTCATTGAAATATATCTGACATATAACATTATGTAAGTTTAAAGTATACACTATGTTGATTTGATACATTTTTACATTGCAGTGACTGTCATTATTAACCTTAGCTACTACCCTTATTAGGTCACAAATTATGTCTTTTTTGCAGTTGAGAATAATTAAGATCCAATCTTTCTTAGTAGGTTTGATATTTATAATACAACGTTGTCATCTGTAATCACCAGGTTAGATTTATTTTATCTACTAGTTGCAAGTTTGTACCCACCCCCAAGGCCCTGGCAACTACCATTTTACTCTCTGTTTTTACAAATTCAGCTTCCTTTTATCCCCCCACTTTTAAGGGACTAACTGGAGGTACATTTGAGTTTAGAGGGTTCTTTATAAAATAAAATTTTTGTATAATTGTTTTTAAAAAAGGAAAGTTACACATTGAAATCTAACTTTTCTGAAATGCTTTAATTTTATTTTTATGACATAATCATTTGGGACTTTAATATAAGCATATTGTAAACTATTATTCTAACTACTAGCAATTAAAAGTAAGCAAAATGCAATTCAATTAAGTGTAATTAATTTAAATGTACCTGTTCTTATTTTGAATATAAACAAGAAAAATAAAATGCATTTATTGCCAAAGAGAAAGATAAATAAAATACTTTACAAACTATTTTGACTAGTTTTACAAAAAAGAATGAGTTAAGTCTACTTGGCTTAATACAGAAAAATTCTAATTTAATCCTACTCAGATTTATCCAGTTATTATTTCAAGATTCTGTGAAGGCTATTAAATATTAGATAAGTTAATAAATCCTGGTATTTAAATATCTGGCACTTAAATTACAAAATGAAATGGCATGTTGTGTTTAATCAAAATTAATTGATGTTGTTGAAGAAATCGCACCTATCTGGAACAGTTTCTTGACAAATATAAACCTGAAAATAACTAAAAGCAACACTTTTTTAAACAGGAGCATTATTTTTCAGAGGTATAACTATTTTCCTTCAGCTCTGTTTGAGAGAATAGCATTGACACATGTATATTATCATATGTAAAATAGATGACCAGTGCAAGTTCAATGCATGAAGCAGGGCACTCAAAATCGGTGCTCTGGGACAACCCAGAGGGATGGGATGGGGAGGGAGGTAGGAGGGGGGCTCAAAATGGGGAAACATGTGCACCCGTGGGCGATTCATGTCGATGTATGGCAAAAACCACCACAATATTTTAAAGAATTATCCTCCAATTAAAATGTTAATTAATTAATAAAATAAAATAAAAATCACAGATCCTATAAGTTAAATTGGACAGCAATTAAATTTGATAATGTTATACATTTTGGAATATATTTAAATGATTCCATTATATATTTTATTCATTTAGCAAATCCAACAGGAATTTAGAGAATGTTCTCCATTCCCCGCACTCAACAATTTCAGCATTTAGTTTACATTATACCTTTCAACTGAAAATGTGGCACATGTACACACACAGAGGCACACATATAAATTAATTTAGCAGTAACAGGATTTCTACCCAATAGATGTGGATGACCTTCCTTAAGTTTGATATTTATCACTGATTTGTTCATCCTTGATCTAAGTCTATTCAATGTTCTCTAAAGTTACCAAGTGTCCTCCTAAAGTAACATGTAAGCAGGTTCAAATGGCTATTTAATTTTAATTTTCCTAAACAATCACGGTCAGTGTTTTCAGGCTACTATGACAAATTACTAAAGACTGCTGCTGCTGCTGCAAAGACTGGGCAGCTTATAAATGACAGAAATTCATTTCTCACAGTTTTGGAGGCTGAAAGCCTGAGATTGGGGTGCCAGTATGGGTGGGTTCCTGTGAATACTTCCCTTTCTTGTTCATAGACAGCCTTCTTCTAAGTGTCCTCACACTGAAAGACAGGAAGAGTGAGATCTGGGGCTCTTCTATAAGAGTACAGATCTCATTTATGAAGGCTGCATCCTCAAGACCTTGTACCCCCATCTCTCCAAGAATTTTCACAGTTTTTTGTGATCCACAGTCTAAGACTTAGCATAGTCAATGAAGCAAAAGTGAATTTTTTTTCTGGATCCTCTTTGCTTTCTCTATGATCCAACAAATGCTAGCAATTTGATCTCTGGTTCCTCTGCCTTTTCTAAACCCAGCTTATACATCTGGAAGTTCTCTGTTTAAATGCTGCTGAAGCTTAGCTTGAAAGATTTAGAGCATTACCTTGCTAGCATATGAAATGAATGCACTTGAATGTAAGTGTAAACATTCTTTGGCGTTGCCCTTCTTTGGAATTGGAATGAAAACTGATATTTTCCAGTCCTGTGGCCACTGCTGAGTTTTTCAGATTTGCTGACACACTGAGTGTAGCATTTTAAAAAAATATTTATTTTTAATTGGCGGAAAATTGCTTTACAATATTGTGTTGGATTCTGCCATACATCAACATGAACCAGCTGTAAGTATACATATGTCCCCTCGCTCTGGAACCTCCTTCGAACCTCGCAAGCCATCCAAGCACTTTAACAGCATCCTCTTCTAGGATTTTAAATAGCTCATATGGAAGTCCATCACTTCCACTAGCTTTGTTCCTTGTAAAGCTTCCTAAGGGCCCCTTGATTGGCATACCTGTCTCCTGAGAAACTTGTATGCAGGTAAAGAAGCCACAGTTAGAACCAGACATGGAACAAAGGACTGATTCAAAATTAGGAAAGGAGAACATTGGGCTGGTATATTGTCACTCTGCTTATTTACCTTATATGCAGAATACAAAATGTGGAATGCTGGGCTAGATGAATCACAAGCTAAAATCAAGTTTGCCAGGAGAAATATCAACACCTCAAATATGCAGATGACACCACCCAAAGGGCAGAAAGTGAAGAGGGACTGAAGAGCCTCTTGGTGAGGGTGAAAGAGAATGAAGGTTGGCTTAAAATTCAACATTCAAAAAACTAAGATCATGGGTTCCAGTTTCATCACTTCATAGCAAATAGATGGGAAAAAGTAGGAACAGTGGCAAGACTTTATTTTCTTGGGCTCCAAAATCACTACAGAAAGTGACTGCAGCCATGCAAATAAAAGATGTTTGCTCCTTGGAATGAAAGTTATAACAAAACTAGACATCATATTAAAAGGCAGAGTCATCGCTTTGTCAACAAAGGTCCATATAGTCATAGATGTGGTATTTCCAGTAGTCATGTATTGATGTGAGAGCTGGATCATAAAGAAGACTGAGCATTGAAGAATTGATGTTTTTGAATTGTGGTGCTGGAGAAGACTCTTGACAGTCCCTTGGACAGCAAGAAGGTCAAACCCAGTCAATCCTAAAAGAAATCAACCCTGAATATTGATTGGAAGGACTGATGCTGAAGTAGAAGCTCCAATACTCTGGCCACCTGATGTGGAAAAGACTTCAAAGCTGGGAAAAATTGAAGGTAAAAGAAGTGGGTGGCAGAGGATGAGATGGTTAGATAGCATCATCATACCAAAGGACATGAATCTGAGCAAACTCTGGGAGATAGTACAAGACAGAGGAGCCTGGCTTGCTGCAGTCCAAGGGGTCCCAAAGAGTTGGACATGACTTAAGGACTAAATAACAACAATCACCCTCATGACCTAATCATTTCTCAAAGGTTCCACCTCCAAATTATATCACTTTGGGGGTTAAATTTCAATATATGAATTTGAGAGGAACACAAGTATTTGGTCTACGCCAATCACTCTATATTACTATTGATTATTTTTTTTAATTAAAATAAAAACATATTGCATGCTGACCATACTCCAGAAACTTTTCAAAGAACTTCACATTTAATCTTTAAAATATCCCTTTGCAGAAGGTCTCTGTTATCTCTGATTACAGGTCATGAGGACAGCAGTTAGCTAACTTGACCAAGACTATAAACCTCTAAATGTCTGAACTGGAATTCAAACCCAGGACTGTTACTCTCCTAAGTATGGTCTTGCTTTTCCAGAAGTTTCTCATTTTCTGAGAAGGGCATACACATATTAAAGAAAACTATATTCAAAAGAGAAAATAAGAATACCGATATTGCTTCTTTCAACATGACAATGATCTTGATTCCCATATATAATTTAGCATTTTAAGAAATTCATTTGAAATCATAGGCATAATCAACTTTTAGACAACATAGTGAATACAATTTAAATCCCATGGTGTGTTTTGCTATCATTTAGCATGAAATCTACAAAAGTTTGCCTTGAGGGTATATTCTGACAGGATAATGTTAAAAGATAATATGAAATTAGACAGTTTCTACAGCAATATGCTCCACCTTAAGATAAGGTCCAAGAAAATAATTGTTTTAAGACAGCACACTGAGATTTTGGGGGAGGCTGTCAGGACATTTAAATGTAACAAAACACATCATGCACCATACAAATATAAACCTCATTTGCATTTTCACACCAACAAAGAGCTAGCTATTTGAGAAAAATATACATAAAGTATTAAATTGCAGAAAATAACATTTCCTATAAAAATTCCATTTACTCAACAGGAGGATCTCAGTTTTAAGATGACATCTTTCCCCCACAAGTGTGTTAACCCTGCTCCCAGTCATTATGTTGGTATAGAGGCAAAGTTTTCTCCCAGTATTATTTGATCTTGCAAACTAATCCCAGAGTCACTAAACCATGACAATAACAGAATGAAGAGGCTAATCCCTTTATTGTTGTTTTTTTTTTTTCTTTTAACTTGGCCAAAGAATTAGAGAAAATGGGGAAGTCCTTTTTCCCCAGAATCTTATAACTGTCTTTTCCCTGCAGATATGACTGGCACAGTCACTAGAGACAGGAGTGAGTCACAGCACATAACTCAAATTCACAGCTGCAGATGGTTTTGTGGTTCAGAGCAACCCTCTTCCGCCAATAATTTTTAGAAAATAAAATAAGAGAAGGCAAAAGTGTAAAGAGAATGTAAGCAATAGAAGCTACTTCAAATCGAATAAAATACTTATATTTTATTAATCAGTGCATTAAATAAAACTATGAGATACAATCATATCCAGGCTCAAATAGAGCTAGTCTCTTGAACTTCGTTGGTGGTGCAGAGGATAACAATCTGCCTGCCAATTCAGGGGACACAGTTTCAATCCCTGATCGGGGAGGATTCCACATGCCATGGAGCAACTAAGCTTGTGCACCACAGCTACCAAGCCTGTGCGCCCACAGACTATGCTCCTCGACATGGGAATTTGCCACAATGAGAAGCCAGTGCAGAGCGACGAGAGTGACCCCTCATTCACCACAACTAGAGAAAGCCCATTCACAGCAGTGAAGACCCATTGCAACCATAAATAAATAAATAATTTTGAGTTTAAAAAAAAAAAAAAGAAAAGCTAGCCTCTAACAAAATGTGAAGGACATGGCAATCAACTTTGTAAATCAGTTTTCATAATGACATTTTATCTGGCTATCAATTTTTTAAAAAAACTAAAGCTCCATTCAAACCAAAAACATAATTCTAAAGACAGTATATATATGCACATGTAGATATAGAAACACACACACATATATTAGTGTCAGGAAAACTTAGAGAAACTAGAAATGGCTCTAGCAAGTCTAGCAATGGCTCTTAGATTCCAATTAAACTAGTTTTATATTTTAAAAACAAAGGGGATTTAGGGGCTATATAGGCATAATTTGTTATGTTTCAAAATTATGCATATTATACAAGTAATTGAACAAGCATTATCTCTTTGTAAGATAAATTTTGTAAACAACTGTCTTGCTTATTTCTATTTTTTTAAGCCAAATTTAGGGCTTAAGTGTTTTAAAAATATGCTGACTATCTCCCTGTCAGCAAGTCCTTTTCTATCTCCCTGGTTTGATTTATACTTAGTATATTGAATGTGCTCTACATTTTCTGAAGACAGAGAGTATAATGGATACTGTCATAATATTAGGAAAAGAAAGTACTTTAATGTAAAGAGAATAAACATCCATTCAGATAGAACTGAGTTTGAATTGGAACTATATTTCTTAGTATGCGACTATAGGTGAATTTCTAAACCACCTAGAGTCTCAAACTCCTGTATCTATTTAGTAATATAATTAGTAGTACCTATATTGAAAAGTGTTTATAGGCTTTGAAATTCTGTTTATAATGCATTGCTGATGCTGCTGCTGCTAAGTCGCTTCAGTCGTGTCCAACTCTGTGCGACCTCAGAGATGGCAGCCCACCAGGCTCCTTTGTCCATGGGATTTTCCAGGCAAGAGTACTGGAGTGGGGTGCCATTGCCTGCTCCGTTATAATGCATTAGGATGTGTTAATATTCTAAAACTTGCATTCTCCAATATGGAAGACACTAGCCAAATGTGGCTATTAAACAAATAAAATGTGACTACGTACTGAAACTGAGATAATGCATTTCTAATTATATTTTATTAATTGATTCAGTTCAGTTCAGTTCAGTGGCTGGGTCGTGTCCAACTCTTTGTGACCCCATGAATCACAGCACGCCAGGCCTCTCTGTCCATCACCAACTCCCAGAGTTCACTCAAACTCACGTCCATTGAGTTGGTGATGCCATCCAGCCATCTCATCCACTGTCGTCCCCTTCTCCTCCTGCCCCAATCCCTCCCAGCATCAGAGTCTTTTCCAATGAGGTAACTCTTCGAATGAGGTGGCCAAAGTACTGGACTTTCAGCTTTAGCATCATTTCTTCTAAAGAACACTCAGGGCTGATCTCCATTAGAATGGACATGTTGGATCTCCTTGCAGTTCAAGGGACTCTCAAGAGTCTTCTCCAACAAAACAGTTCAAAGGCATCAATTCTTCGGCACTCAACCTTCTTCACAGTCCTACTCTCACATCCATACATGACCACTGGAAAAACCATAGCCTTGACTAGATGGACCTTTGTTGGCAATATAATGTCTCTGCTTTTCAATATGCTATCTAGGTTGGTCATAACTTTCCTTCCAAGGAGTAAGCATCTTTTAATTTCATGGCTGTGGTCACCATCTGCAGTGATTTTGGAGCCCCCCAAAATAAAATCTGACACTGTTTCCACTGTTTCCCCATCTATTTCCCATGAAGTGATGGGACCAGATGCCATGATCTTCGTTTTCTGAATGTTGAGCTTTAAGCCAACTTTTTCACTCTCCTCTTTCACTTTCATGAAGAGGCTTTTTAGTTCCTCTTCACTTTCTGGCATAAGGGTGGTGTCATCTGCATATCTGAGGTTATTGATATTTCTCCCAGCAATCTTGATTCTAGCTTGGGCTTCTTCCAGCCCAGCGTTTCTCATAATGTATTCTGCATAGAAGTTAAATAAGCAGGGTGACAATATACAGCCTTTGACATACTCCTTTTCCTATTTGGAACCAGTCTGTTGTTCCAGGTCCAGTTCTAACTGTTGCTTCCTGACCTGCATGTAGGTTTCTCAAGAGGCAGGTCAGGTGGTCTGGTATTCCCATCTCTTTCAGAATTTTCCACAGTTTATTGTGATCCACACAGTCAAAAGCTTTGGCATAGTCAATAAAGCAGAAATAGATGTTTTTCTGGAACTCTCTTCCTTTTTCTATGATCCACGGATGTTGGCAATTTGATCTCTGGTTCCTCTGTCTCTTCTAAAACCAGCTTGAACATCTGGAAGTTCACGGTTCAGGTATTGCTGAAGCCTGGCTTGGAGAATTGTTATTAGTTTTCATTTAATTTAAGAAATTGACCAATATTATTATGAATTGACAAACTTTAAAATATTTAAATTAATGTAAATTATTATATATAAGTATTATTAATTAGTTAATTTAAAAACTGATATTTCAAAATATAATCAATATAAAATTTTTGATGAAATGATTGATAAAATATGGAAAATTTTAAGTATGCTTGCAACAGTTTGGATATGTGAATCTAATTTTTCATTCCTAAATTTTATGAATGATTGTAAGACATTTCATTAAAAATTTGTATATTAGTTTCATTTGAGATGAATGTATTTTGTATATATTAGGTAAAATTAAATATCTTGTTAATTCAATATGTTTCTTTTTATGTTTTTAATGTGGCTACTAAAAATTTAAAATTGTGTGCCTACACATATTTCTAGTGGCTAGCATTGCTGTACTGTGCTGTGCTTAGTCATTGGCATTGCTATATAGATACTGTTTGTCATTAAGCATACTGAAAAATAACAAGCTATAATTCTGGGAGAAGAAAAGATAATTGTTTCTTTTTCTTTTCTTTTTTTTTACCAGTCAATGGGTTTTGCCTTTGGCTTCATATTAGGGTTACCTCGACAGCCTGAAAAAAAAACAACAAAAAAACTCCCAAGTGTGGACTCTACCACAGAATAAAACAATTATGTCTGCGGCTGAGAAACTCTGTTCTAGATTTAAAATAAAACATATTTTTGCATCTGGGGAAGAAAGGATCAAAAAGTCTCAGCTGAGAAGCAAACTTCACTTTAGAGTAAGTGAGTGAAAGTTGCTTGGTTGTATCGAACTCTTTGTGACCCCATGGACTATACAGTCCATGGAACTCTTCAGGCCAGACTACTGAAGTGGGTAGCCTTTCCTTTTTCCAGTAGATCTTCCCAAACCAGGAATCAAACCCAGGTCTCCCACATTGTGGGTGGATTCTTTACCAGCTGAGCCACAAAGGAAGCCCAAGAATACTGGAGTGGGTGGCCTATCCCTTCTCCAGCAGATCTTCCTGACCCAGGAGTCAAACCGGGGTCTCCTGCATTGCAGGTGGATTCTTTACCAACTGAACTATCAGGGAAGCAGAATTTACAGTAACTCTTCATCTCCTTTTTCCTTTTCTAAGTCTTTTTGTATATTTCATTTTTTACACAGTGACGAGGTCTGTATAATAGAATCATGAACACCTAAAGGTAGAAAGGATATTGGAGTCAATAAGAGCAACCTCTCAGTCACCACGGGCTATGTTCCTAAGTTACTCACCTAGACCCTGTTGAGCACTTCCCAGGAGTTGGGTACAAGGAAGTAGTGGTGCATTCAATGTAGTCACATGAAATCACCTGATGTTCCTTTTTTATCCAAATCATATCATTTTTTAGTTTCCATTTCTCAATGAATGTCTTTTGCAAATACATATTTTTTTCTAGTCTGTGGCTTATCTTTTCATTTTCTTGATACCATCTTTCACAGAGCAGATTTTTTAAATAATTTTAATGAAGTCCAGATTATCAAAGATGTCTTTCATAAATTTTGCCTTTGATATCGTATCTAAAAAGTCTTGGCCAGAGTCATTGTCTATGTGTATGTGTGTGAAAGTTAATATTTTTTATCCATTCATTTATCAATGAACACAAGCAACACAAGTTGCTTCCATTTATGATCTTGACTATCATAAATAATGTTACAATGAACAAAGGAGTGCAGATACCATTTTGAGCTAGTGTTTTCATTTTCTTCAGATAAATACCTAGAAATGGAATTGCTGGATCATATATTAGTTATATTTTTAATTTTTTGAAGAACATTCATACTTTTTTCTCTACCAATAGAGCACAAGTGCTCCCTTTTCTCCACAACCTCCATAACACTTGTTATATCTTTTTGATAGTAGCCATTCTAACTGGTATGAGATGATCTTACTGTGGTTTTTATTTGCTTTTCCTTGAATATTAATGATGATGCATCCTGTTGCCCATTTGCATGCGTTCTTTGGAAAAATGTCTGTTCAGATATTCTGCCCATTTTTTAACTGAATTGTTTGATGAATATATTGCTATTGATTTTGCTATTTGCTATTTTTAGGTTTGCTATTGAGCATTGCTATTTGTTTGATGAATTTTTGCTACTGAGTAGCATTCTCTATTATTGAATTATATTAACCATTAAGTTATATTTCATGTACATAAAAGGTAAATATTTTAATAGTCTCCAACTGAATTGAATCTCTTAGCAATATGAACACATATATACAAAAACCATAAATACACACATGTACTTACAACAATATTTGGGCTGTTATATATCGGTTCAGTGGTTAAGAATCTGTCTACCGATACAGGAGGCTATTTTGATTCCTTGATTGGGAAGATCCCCTGGAAAAGGGAATGGCAACCCACACCAGTGTTCTTGCCTGAGAAATCCCATGGACAGAGGAGCCTGGTAGGCTACAGGCCATAGGGTCACAAAAGAGTCAGACATGACTTAGCAACTAAACAACAACAACAACTGCTATATATAGTACAGTTTTGGCCTCAAGTTTATTTGCTTACATATAAATAGTTATATAATCATCTTTTGATTACTATTTGCCTCAGTTCAGTTCAGTTCAGTCCAGTCCAGTCGCTCAGTCGTGTCCGACTCTTTGCGACCCCATGAATTGCAGCACACCAGGCCTCCCTGTCCATCACCAATTCCTGGAGTTCACTCAGACTCATGTCCATCGAGTCAGTGATGCCATCCAGCCATCTCATCCTCTGTTATCCCCTCCTCCTCCTGCCCCCAATCACTCCCAGCATCAGACTCTTTTCCAACGAATCGACTCTTCGCATGCGGTGGCCAAAGTACTGGAGTTTCAGCTTTAGCATCATTCCTTCCAAAGAAATCCCAAGGCCGATCTCCTTCAGAATGGACTGGTTGGATCTTCTTGCAGCCCAAGGTACTCTCAAGTGTCTTCTCCAACACCACAGTTCAAAAGCATCAATTCTTCTGCGGTCAGCTTTCTTCACAGTCCAACTTTTTGCGTAGCACATATTTTTTTCACATATTTGCTTTGAAGTCATCCCCTTGTACTTTAGCAGGCTTCATATTTTTAAAATGTAGCTATGTATTTTTTTCTTCTACTGTTATATAATCATCTTTTATTTGACAATATGCTTCATTCATATTTTAGTAATTAATGCTACATATTCATTTCTGAAACCACATATCAATTTTCTATGAATATCATTGTCGTTTCTCTGTTAAACTTCATGCACTCCTTTCTAAACTCATCTTACATAGTTATGTATATCCCCTGAAGAATAATTTATGGTGGCTATAAATTATAGCTAAAATTAACCATTTTGCAATTAAGCCAGCATAGCAGTTTTTCTCTTGGGGTTAGAATGAATTATCATTGTTTACCAGGACATCAGACTAATAAGTTAGACAATAGTTTGAAGCTTTGATGGAATTTAATTATTTTTATGCCCTGGATTCTTGTACAAATAGAAAGGAGCCATGCATCAAGTGAGTTTACAGAAATTATCTATGACAAGATCTTTCTTAGCCTTATGCTAATTTAGTGGAATTGAAATAATTGTTTGTCTTTTGGTTTAAATTTTTCATTTTGCTTTATTTTCTTTGGCTGCATGCCTATGGGCCATAGTGGAATTCGGGAAAACTAAGTGTTCATACAGTGTTTATCTGCTTTTTAACACTACAATCCATGTTCTATCTGTTTCCGCTTATGGTTCTTTATCCAAGAATATGTTTATTAAAGGTTATACATAAGGCATGAATCATCTATCGAGGCACCCTACAGCTTTCTCTTTATACTCAGTTCGTCAAGTATGGTACCAATTATCACACCTAAAATCCAATCAAGTGATATGAGCATGATGACTTTCACATATTTCTACTTAATGAGCTCTCACATGCACTCTCATTCTGTGTTACCTACAGACATGCTTTTGAGCAATATGCTATCAAAGTTTGAACATCAAATCAACTGATTTCACTCTCAGATTCACACTCTAACTTAATTTATGATAGTCTCTAGATTGTTTCAGCAATTTTTTCTATTCTTTTAGACTATAAAATTTTTAGTAATTTTTGCTTCTGGTTACCTTTCTACATCTCCTCTAAAACTCATAATTTACTTTTTGAAAGTTTCTGTATATATCTCTTTATCTCCATAAACAGTACCAGAGCTTCTACATTTCTTACTGAAATTATTTCAATGTCATCTAACTGCCTTTTTTGTTTTGTTAAATAAGCAAAGATTGTTTTAAAATTCTTTAGTAATTTAAATTACAAATTTTACCACTTTTACATACCTTTCATGTATTTTTATTTTTTATGTTAGTTTAACTATTTTTTTTATGTATGTTTAACATACATAAAATAGTTAAACTATTTTTTATGTATGTTTAACTAGCTATCATGTTAGTCTTTTTGTCTAAAATATACTTAACTATTGCATTTTATCTAAATTCAAATTTAACTATCATTATTTTATAGTAACATACATATAGTACTATATACAATTTATTAAGTACTCATTTTGCAACATAGAAACATATGCTAAAAATACCTTGTGTTTAAAACTCTAAACTATTCCTAATACAATAAATATTGCTCTATTTTATGGTGTGTCTTATTTTCATAGAAATAATTTTCCCTTATCTAACTAAAATGTATACATATCTCTGTTCTTGCACAGATCATCTTTATATGGCCAATTGTTTATGTGTCTGCAATGTATGAGACTATTATTGCCTCAAGGGCAGAGATGATGCCTTGTTCATCTTTAATTCCCTAGCATATAATACAGTGCTCAGTAGATAGTATTTATTTGGTATTTGCTTGTGAATTGAATTGAAAGTGGTTTACAAGTGTTTCTCAAAATTAAAAAGCCAGTAACACATGATTTTCAAGTGATTCTAGTAAATGGAACTGAATAGGTTATATATTTTTCCTTAGATTATCATCTATTACAAATAAATACTGACTTCTTCAATATTTTAACAGGAACTAGTATAGTACATTATTGCAATTTTAACTCATGACAATGAGACATCTTTTGCATAAACAAAATCAAAGGAGCCATTAAAATTATTATTAAAATTAATATTTACTACCATTTACACATATTCTTTGAAAGGACTGATGCTAAAGCTGAAACTCCAATACTTTGGTCACCTCATGCGAAGAGTTGACTCATTGGAAAAGACTCTGATGCTGGGAGGGATTGGGGGCAGGAGGAAAAGGGATGAGATGGCTGGATGGTATCACTGACTCTATGGACATGAGTTTGGGTGAATTCTGGGAGTTGGTGATGGACAGGGAGGCCTCACTTCAGTTCAGTTCAGTTGTTCAGTCGGGTCCGACTCTTTGCGACCCCATGAATCGCAGCATGCTGTATTCACAGAAAACTAGTCAATATGATCACATGGACCACAGCCTTGTCTAACTCAATGAAACTAAGCCATGCCGTGTGGGGCCACCCAAGACGGACGGGTCATGGTGGAGAGGTCTGACAGAATGTGGTCCACTGGAGAAGGGAATGGCAAACCACTTCAGTATTCTTGCCTTGAGAACCCAATGAACAGTATGAAAAGGCAAAATGATAGGATACTGAAAGAGGAACTCCCTATGTCAGTAAGTGCCCAATATGTTACTGTAGATCAGTGGAGAAATAACTCCAGAGAGAATGAAGGTACAGAGCAAAAGCAAAAATAATACACAGTTGTGGATGTGACCGGTGATAGAAGCAAGGTCCGATGCTGTAAAGAGCAATATTGCATAGGAACCTGGAAAATCAGATCCACGATTCAAATTTGAAGTGGTCAAACAAGAGATGGCAAGAGTGAACGCTGACATTTTAGGAGTCAGTGAACTAAAATGGACTGGAATGGGTGAATTTAACTCAGATGACCATTATATCTACTACTCTGGGCAGGAATCCCTTAGAAGAAATGGAGTAGCCATCATGGTCAACAAAAGAGTCTGAAATGCAGTACTTGGATGCAATCTTTAAAATGAAAGAATGATCTCTGTTCATTTCCAAGGTAAACCATTCAATATCATCATAATCTAAGCCTATGCCCCAATTAGTAATGCTGAAGAAGCTGAAGTTGAATGGTTCTATGAAGATCTACAAGGCATTTCAGAACTAACACCCAAAAAAGATGTCCTTTTCATTATAGGGGAATGGAATGCAAAAGTAGGAAGTCAAGAAACACCTAGAGTAACAGACAAATTTGGCCTTGGAGTACAGAATGAAGCAGGGCAAAGACTAATAGACTTTTGCCCAGAGAAAGCACTGGTCATAGCAAACACCCTCTTCAAACAACACAAGAGAAGACTCTACACATGGACATCACCAGATTGTCAACACAGAAATCAGACTGATTATATTCTTTGCAGCCAAAGATGGAGAAGCTCTATACAGTCAGCAAAAACAAGACCAGGAGCTGACTGTGGCTCAGATCATGAACTCCTTATTGCCAAATTCAGACTTAAATTGAAGAAAGTAGGGAAAACCACTAGACTATTCAGGTATGGCTTAAATAAAATCCCTTATGATTATACAATGGAAGGGAGAAATAGATTTAAGGGGCTAGATGTGATAGACAGAATGCCTGATGAACTATGGACAGAGGTTTGTGACATGGTAAAGGAGACAGGGATCAAGACCATCCCCGTGGAAAAGAAATGCAAAACAGCAAAATGGCTGTCTGAGGAGGCCTTACAAATAGCTGTGAAAAGAAGAGAAGTGAAAAGCAAAGGGGAAAAGGAAAGATATTCCCATTTGAATGCAGAGTTCCAAAGAATATCAAGCAGAGATAAGAATGCCTTCTTCAGTGATCAATGCAAAGAAATAGAGGAAAATCACAGAATGGGAAACTCTAGAGATCTCATCAAGAAAGGACAGAAATGGTATGGACCTAAAAGAAGCAAAAGATATTAAGAAGAGGTGGCAGTAATACACAGAAGACCTGTACAAAAAAGAGCTTCACAACCCAGATAATCAGGATGGTGTGATCACTCACTTAGAGCCAGACATCCTGGAATGTGAAGTCAAGTGGGCCTTAGAAAACATCACTATGAACAAAGCTAGTGGAAGTGATGGAATTCCAGTTGAGCTATTCAATCCTGAAAGACGATGCTGTGAAAGTACTGCAGTCAATATGCCAGCAAATTTGGAAAACTCAGCAGTGGCCACAGGACTGGAAAGGTCAGTTTTCATTCCACTCCCAAAGAAAGGCAATGCCAAAGAATGCTCAAACTACCACACGATTGCACTCATCTCACATGCTAGTAAAGTTATGCTCAAAATTCTCCAAGCCAGGCTTCAGCAATACCTGAACCGTGAACTTGAGATGTTCTAGCTGGTTTTAGAAAAGGCAGAGGAACCAGAGATCAAATGGCAACATCTGCTGAATCATCGAAAAAGCAAGAGAGTTCCAGAAAAACATCTATTTATGCTCTATTGACTATGCCAAAGGTTTTGACTGTGTGTATCACAATAAACTGTGGATAATTGTGAAAGTAATGGGAATACCAGACCACCTGACCTGCCTCCTGAGAAACCTATATGCAGGTCAGGAAGCAACAGTTCGAACTGGACATGGAACAACAGATTGGTTCCAAATAAGAAAAGGAGTACGTCAAGGCTGTATATTGTCACCCTACTTATTTAACTTATATGCAGAGGACATCATGAGAAATGCTGGGCTGGAAGAAGCACAAGCTGGAATCAAGATTGCCAGGAGAAACATCAATAACCTCAGATATGCAGATGACACCACCCTTAAGCCAGAAAGTGAAGAGGAACTAAAAATCCTCTTGATGAAAGTGAAAGAGGAGAGTGAAATATTTGGTTTAAGCTCAACATTCAGAAAACGAAGATCATGGTGTCTGGTCCCATCACTTCATGGCAAATAGATGGGGAAACAGTGGCTGACTTTATTTTTTGGGGCTCCAAAATCACTGCAGATGGTGATTACAGCCATGAACTTAAAAGACGCTTACTCCTTGGAAGAAAAGTTATGACCCACCTAGATAGCATATTAAAAAGCAGAGACATTACTTTGCCAACAAAGGTCTGTCTAGTCAAGGCTATGGTTTTTCCAGTGGTCATGTATGGATGTGAGATTTGGACTGTGAAGAAAGCTGAGTACTGAAGAATTGATGTTTTTGAACTGTGGTGTTGGAGAAGACTCATGATAGTCCCTTGGACTGTAAGAAGATCCAACCAGTCCATCATAAAGGAGATCAGTCCTGGGTGTTCATTGGAAGGACTGATGCTAAAGCTGAAACTCCAATACTTTGGCCACCTCATGCAAAGAGTTGACTCATTGGAAAAGACCCTGATGCTGGGAGGGATTGGGGGCAGGAAGAGAAGGGGAAGATAGAGTATGAGATGGCTGGATGGCATCACCGACTCGATGGACATGAATTTGAGCGAACTCTGGGAGTTGGTAATGGACCTGGAGGCCTGGTGTGCTGCGATTCATGGGGTCACAAAGAGTCAGACATAATTGAGCAACTGAACTGAACTGAACTGAACTGACAGTAGCTACTTCCAAGCATGCTTCTGTCTTACTGCTTTCATTTGTACCTATCTTTGAATTTAATACTCACTACTTCCCTCTCCAGTTCCAGGATATGCATCTAAGAACAGATTTAGAAATAGATTAATTGACTGAGACAGAGACACACTAGGTTTCAGTTCACTTCAGTCACTCAATCGTGTCCGACTCTTTGCAACCCCATGGACTGCAGCAAGCCAGGCTTCCCTGTCCATCACCAACTCCAGGAGTTTACTCAAACTCATGTCCATTGAGTCGATGATGCCATCCAACCATCTCATCCTCTGTTGTCCCCTTCTCCCACCTTCAATCTTTCCCAGAATCAGGGTCTTTTCCAATGAGTCAGTTTTTCTCATCAGGTGGCCAAAGTATTGGAGTTTCAGCTTTAGCAACAGTCCTTCAAGTGAAGATTCAGGACTGTTTTCCTTTAAAATGGGCTGGTTGGATTTCCTTGCAGTCTAAGAAATTATCATAAGGCTTCTCCAACACCACAGTTCAAAAGCATCAATTCTTCAGCACTCAGCTTTCTTTATAGTTCAACTCTCACATCCATACATGAAAAACTATAGCCTTGATTAGACAGACCTTTGTTGGCAAAGTAATATTTCTGCTTTTTAATATGCTGTCTAGCTAACTTTCCCGAAGGGGTAAGCATCTTTTAATTTCATGGCTGCAGTCACCATCTGCAGTGATTTTGGAGCCCCCCAAAATAAAGTCTGTCAATGTTTCCACTGTTTCCCCATCTATTTGCCATGAAGTGATGGCACCAGAAGCCATGATCTTAGTATTCTGACTGTTGAGCTTTAAGCCAACTTTTTCTCTTACCTCTTTCACCTTTATCAAGAGGCTCTTTAGTTCTTCTTTGCTTTCTGCCATAAGGGTGGTGTCATCTGCATATCTGAGGTTATTCATCCCAGCAATCTTGATTTCAGCTTGTGCTTCATCCAGTCCAGCGTTTCTCATGATGTACTCTGCATATAAGTTAAATAAGCCCGGTGACAATATACAGCCTTGACGTACTCCTTTCCCTATTTGGAACCAGTCTGTTGTTCCATGTCCAGTTCTAACTGTTGCTTCCTGACCTGCACACTTATTTCCCAAGAGGCAGGTCAGGTGGCCTGGTATTGCCATCTCTTGAAGATTTTTCCACAGTTTGCTGTGATCCACACAGTCAAAGTCTTTGGCAAAGTCAATGTAAAAGTAGATGTTTTCCTGGAACTCTCTTGCTTTTTCGATGATCCAGCAGATGTTGGCAATTTGATGTCTGGTTCCTCTGCCTTTTTTAAATCCAGCTTGAACATCTGGAATTTCACAGTTCACATACTGTTGAAGCCTGGCTTGGAGAATTTTGAGCATTACTTTACTAGCTTGTGAGATGAGTGCAATTGTGTTTTAGTTCGAACATTCTTGGCATTGCTTTTTTTTGGAATTGGAATGAACCTGATCTTTCCCGGTCCCGTGGCCACTGCTGAGTTTTCCAAATTTGCTGCCATATTGAGTGCATAACTTTCACAGCATCATGTTTTAGGATTTGAAATTGCTCAAGTGGAATTCCATCATGCCCATTAGCTTTGTTCATAGTGATGCTTCCTAATATCCACTTGATTTTGCATTTCAAGTGTCTGGCTCTAGGTGAGTGATCATACCATCATGATTATCTGGGTCATTACGATTTTTTTTTTTTTGTACACTTCTTCTGTGTATTCTTGCCACCTCTTCTTAATATCTTCTGCTTCTGTTGAGTGTCAAATTTACAATTATAGAGAAGATCTTGAATACAATTTGTATTGGTCCATGAAATGATCCCCCAAAGTCTGCACACGTGACACTACTATGGGCCTCATGGGCAACATCTTGGCTCTTACTAGCTGAGTCAAATAAATGAGGACTCTTTTATTTGGACATGGGACTTTCATGTTTAGAGTTAGGCTTTCAAAGTAGAAGTCAAAGATAGTTTCTGTTGGTCATATTTATCTTCTCTCACTTAAAGAATTTATGTTTTAACATTGGAGAGTATTTTACATCAGCAGTCTTGCTAATGTGTTTGTGCAAGTTTAAAGTTCAATGGATATATTTACTTGTATGTTACATGCTGTTACACAGATTATTTCTAATACCTTTAATCTTATATTTACTTTGCAATAATATATGCCAAAGAGTGAAGTGTTGTTTGCATTCTTGAGTATTTTAGGATATATACCTGTGGCGGATTCATTTCGATATTTGGCAAAACTAACGCAATACTGTAAAGTTTAAAAATAAAATAAAATTAAAAATAAATAAATCTGACAAAGAAAAAAAAATAAAAAAATAAAAGTAGTTCTCAGGATTCCTTTGGTGAGCATGAGGTTTGACTGATGTAGCCCAAGAAGAGGCAGAGAAGACAGTTGTTTTTCTTCCTAAGTTCCAACAGGAGTTCTGTAACCAAGGAAAGATCCTATCTCTTCTACTACCATCACTTCCGATGTCTCCCCAGATGGTGATGATGTGTTTAGGTAGTGGAAGATAGAAGAACAGGGTATTTCTTTAGACTCTTGGAGTAACACATGTGGCCACATGTCAAAAAGGAAGAAACGAGTTCTGCTTCTAACAGTGAGGTCAAAGCAGAACTAGTCACTGTCTAGAAGTAAGCACTCTGAGCATATGAGGAGTGAGAATGCATGCTGATAATCTGGGTAGGGAAATTCAACTGCTATATTCCAGTGCATTGGAGGGATAATAACTATTTGTACATCAGACCGTGAAGCAGAAAAATTTCTCATATATGTTGTTCAAGAATATTATAATGCTTTTCTATAATTACAAGATTTGTAACTATTAAGACTATATATACACACATATATGATACAGTGTAGAAGAAAACCAGTGCATCATAAACCTTTAATAAAAAATAAACTATTATTTGAAAATATTAGCTATATTATGTTTGACTTCATACATTAGATCGATTATAATCCCCAAGGAACATTACAATTATTGTTCTTCAAATGATGTTTTGTACAATGCTAGAAGTACGTACTCACAATTTTGTTGTTTACCATGAGGGAAAAGTGCTCATTTTGTGCTTTCTGAAAATGCAAACTAAATTATGCTAAAAGAGATATAAAATTGTGTCATCTACATGTAAATTGGTTTTGAAGCCTGAGGGAGGGATGGGTTTGTATATATTATGTTAAGATTCTATCATAGTATCTACAAGATTAGATTTTATTAAGTACAATAAAAACGTTTTTTTTTTTTCAGAAACTAGATTGAACTGAAGTAGATAATTAATTACTGAAACTCTTAAATTCCTTCACAATAGAGTTATAAAAACAGTAAAAGTGTAATGCTTTTAGAACATTAAAGTGTACACCCTTCTCACCTAATGAAGCATTTAACCCTCTAGCTACTACATAAATGAAGGTTTTAAAATCCAATTATACCTAAAAATCCTTTCAAACCTGAAACCAATAATGACACAAGATTGTTTTTACTGCCCTTTTGTCTAATAAGAAAGACCATTGTTTTTGGCGGTTTCTTGAAAAGGTCTCAATTTTATAAGTCTTTAGAACTCTAACTGTAAAAAACAAATTTTGCAAATAGGAGCAACTCATTAACTTCTTTAACATTAGAAGGAAAATATATTTGCTTGAAAGTATAACTTAGCTAAAATACTTTAAATACATTATACTATTCTTGAATTGTGAAGATAATGCATTCTACAAATATTTTTCATTGGGCCTCTATCTGAGGGTGGAAAGATTTATGTTTTAGAATATCATCAAACTGATAACATGAAATAGTTTCTAACATCAATTTATTCTATTTCTAACTCTTCATTAAGAGGAAGGCATGGCACCCACTCCAGTATTCTTGCCTGGAGAATCCCCATGGACAGAGGAGCCTGACAGGTTAAAGCTCATGGAGTCGCAAAGAGTTGGATATGACTGAATGACTAAGCATAGCACAAGAGTGATAAATGCATCACATGGTGGTTAAAAATATACACATACTCCTTTAGAATGTCTGTATCACACAGTTTATTTGTGACTGAAGAGGTAGACAGTTAACTAACATTTAAATGTATAATTAAAAAACTTAGAGATTATTTAGTTCAACATTTTTTTATTCATTAATTAGGAAACTAAAGCTAAAATCTGCTTTAAAAAAAAAGTACATAGGGTTATATAGTAAGTTAATGACAAGGCTGGAGTTACAACTTTGAACTTCTATCAACCTAGTAAACCATGCCTTGCTATTGATAGAGCCAACTGTCGACCAAAGTTTCTGCTCCCCTTCCACAGTACAGACATGCTAGGTAAGCAATTACCTAGCCAATTTAGCAATCCAGCTGTGGTTATTTGACTATTTCTAGCAGGTTTGGGGCTCCAAAATCACTGCAAATGGTGATTACAGCCATGAAATTAAAAGACGCTTACTCCTTGGAAGGAAAGTTATGACAAACCTAGATAACATATTCAAAAGCAGAGACATTACTTTGCCAACAAAGGTCCATCTAGTCCAGACTATGGTTTTTCCAGTGTATGTATGGATGTGAGAATTGGACTGTGAAGAAAGCTGAGCGCTGAAGAATTGATACTTTTGAATTGTGGTGTTGGAGAAGACTCTTGAGAGTCCCTTGGACTGCAAGAAGATCCAACCAGTCCATCATAAAGGAGATCAGTCCTGGGTGTTCATTGGAAGGACTGATGCTGAAGCTGAAACTCCAATACTTTGGCCACCTCATGCAAAGAGTTGATTTATTAGAAAAGACTCTGATGCTGCGAGGGATTGGGGGCAGGAGGAAAAAGGGACAGGGGATGAGATGGCTGGATGGCATCACCGACTTGATGGACATGAGTTTGGGTAAACTCCAGGAGTTGGTGATGGACAGGGAAGCCTGGTGTGCTGTGATTCATGGGGTTGGAAAGAGTGAGATACCACTGAGTGACTGAACTGAACTGAGCAATTCACTTAAAGTGAAAATAATCTCTGTTATTTCCTGGTCAGACCTTTAAAAACTCAATATGTCTTTAACACTAACTTGCACCAGCTGGACAGAAATAACAATGATTTCCTAATGGATGACAAAACCCCAACCAAATTCAAAGACTGGGTCTCTCAATTAATATTGGGAGGAAAAAAAAAAAAAACTGTCTTATGACTTGTAGTTTGAACCTTGTTATCTTGGGTGAGAAATAAGCTTTTATTGTTAAGTCTATAAAATTTCAAAACATTTGCAGATTGCTTACCGAATACAATACCTTTTCCCATGTGAAATGAGATGTTTCAATAGAATTAACTCTACTATCTTTAATTTCTTTATTTTTTAAACCTATTCCTATGTTCTTAGAAAAAAGAAATAGAATTTGGTTGAGTTCTTAACTCATTTTTATTTTTTCCTTATTTATCTTTGTATCATGCCTTAAATTTTATAAGGTGATAAAAGCATACAAATTTATTCTTCAATATACATTTGAAAAAATATTCATTTAATATAATCTCTATTTTACTAATAAACCTGCCTGCCAATTCAGGAAACACAATAAATGTGAGTTTAATCCCTCAGTTGGGAAGATACCCTGGAGTAGGAAATGTCAACCCAGTCCAGTATTCTTGCCTGGAAAATTCCATAGACAGGCGGGTTACAGCCCATGGGGTCACAAAGAGTCAGATGTGACTGGGCATGCATGCATGAACATGTATATATATGCATACATGTGGGGCTTATTGTTTATAATATAAGTATTCTATGGGCAGTAGTGTGTATGTGTGTGTGTGTGTGTGTGTGTGTGTGTGTGCGTGTATATATATATATATATATATATTACCATGAACAACCCTGAATGAGGGACATTCTGTATTGTATTCTAATGAGGGTGTTCTAAAAACAAGAATCATTTGTCTAAAATACATAATCAATCTACTTACCAAGTTGTGTAGTTATTAATAGATTTATAGGAGACTATTTTTGAGTTCCTGCCTTCCTCCTCCACCCCATTTACAGGAAACTCTAGAAAACGTATGAAGAGTTGGTAACAGGCCACCTATTTAAATTTATCCTGCTGTTTTCTGGGACTTCAGTCAATACCATCTTGCTACATGTTTCTCAGGTATTATTGTTTTTTTATAATTTCCTTACCACATATTATAATATCTCATATAAAGGAGTCAATAAACACCCCCAATGACAATGATTTGAACTTTCTGAAGTGAAGTGCAAATTATGTTACTTTGAGCATGTATCCCTTCACCTAATTATTCCTTGATATTCTTTTTCTTTGTTTGATCATTGATTTTCCTCTATCAACTGGTGTTATTTAGAAGTTTTAATATGTGTTAACGACAACATTCAAGTTTATTTATTTTTAAGAATGAGGCCCACTTATTGGTTTTGATGGCTTTTATATCAATTAGAGTTTTTTTCTTAGTTTTGCATAATACTTTCTAACTTTGGAACTCATCATTTACATAAAACTTGTTTTTATTTAATTTTATCAATAAACCTGTACAGGTTTTGTTATACTTTATTATGCTGTATCAGAGGTATTGGGGAAGTAAATAACATATAGCATCATTTCCTTTCTTATCTTATTAGAAAAAAAATGTGTTTTCCTTGTATCATATATTCCTGGTGTCCTGCGTGTTTAATAAGGGTTACTATTTACTAAATTCTAGATTTTATGTTGTTTGTGGATGTAATCATTTCCAGACACCACAGTACAATTTTTACAGAGAATTTTAGATGCCACAGTTAGAGAACAATAAAAAGACCTTATTGTTCAGTTACATGCTACACAGTGGTAATTGGCATAACTCATTTATTTTCCTTGATTCTCTAGTGTACTGAGCCACAGCTTTTAATAATGTTGAATCATTGGGATTAGATGTCCATTGGAAAGGACAAAAACCTTCTAAAAGCAACATTGAAGGGAAAGGTATTAGAGTACAGCCATTATTCAATGCGCTTTATTTGGATCTCTGCTGTATCTCCAGCTGCACCACTGTCCTGGAATTGAGCTTTATCAAATATCCCTATTTGGATTAACAATAATGATTATTATTTGAGTCCTGATGATGAGCCTGCAGAAATGTTATTTCCACCTGATTCAATACTGTAAATCCAGATTCTACTATTGCCAATGAAATTTGGCATAGTAGGGACACTGCTGATCAAGCCAACACATATTTGCCACTGAGCACTGGTAACATCCATGTTGTTTGGGAAAGTGTTTTACTATTATGTGTGCCCTAATGCTCAAATATTGCTTCCCAGGTGTCACAGTTAGTAAAGAATCCACCTGCCAAAGTAGGAAATGCCAGTGATCCCGGTTTGATCCCTGGGTCGGGAAGATCTCCTGGAGTAGAAAATGGCAAGCCATTCCTTATTCTTGCCTGGAAAATTCCATGTACAGAGGAGCATGGTGAGCTATAGCCCAGGAGGTCACAAAGAGTCTGACATGACTGAGCATGCACAGGACAAGAGCTCGATTGTTGTGTTTGACCTAAAATATAGCTCTTTTGGGGGTAAACCATACATTTTCCATAAGTATTCTCAGAATTGGGTTGTCTGTAATTCCATGCCACAAATCACACTTAAATCCATCTAACTTGATGCTGTTTTCAATTTAATCTTTTCTTAAATGAAACCCATCCAATGGGTTTGAAATATTTTTTTTCTGAAAACACTGGTAGAGTTCACCAACCTGGATGCCAGTGTCTTTTCTCATTTCTCCTTGATTAACTAGGCTAGATGTGGAGCCTTTAAGAGGTTATTGGACAATGAGGATGACACTCTCACAAATGGGATTGGTGCCCTTATAAAAGGTACCCTAGAATACTCCCTTGCCCTTGCCACCATGTGAAGACACAGCAAATTGTCGCTGCCTATTAACTAGAAAAATGTCTCTCAATGGACACTAAATCTGCCTATACCTTGTTCATGAACTTGCAATGAGATTTGCACCTGATGACCTTCAAAAGTAAGTTTATGTACTACAATGCTGATACAATAATTCCTTAGAGGAAGAATCACAGGATTTAAGAACTAAGTCTCCTATAACACCACTAGAGAGTGGCTCACACACAACTAAATGTAAGGCCCAACTCAGTCTGTGAAATGTTTGCCAACTACATGAGCAGGAGAAACTAGGAACATCCCTTTAGTGTGAGACATAAATCATTATTTATTACTGACAGTGCCACTGAATAAGAACCCCAGAAATTGGCAAGACTGGACTTGGGCAAAACCATGTTGCTCAGTTAGGATTACTGCTGGCCTCTATTCACAAACTCACCAGAAAGATATGGATTTGAAAGGGCTTTGAGCAGAAACAGGCATTAAACTCTTCACAAAGGTTTGTGGCCTAATTCCCATTGGGATCTCATGACCTGACTTTTCAGATGATTTTAAAAGTGCCTACAACTAGAAAGCATAGCATGAACCTTTGGCAGAAACCGAATAATGTTACTCAGCAAAGACCACAGGGATTTTAGATTCAAAAGCTGCCTGATGCAGCCATTCATTATAGCCCTTTGAAAGATAATTTCTAGCTTTTTATTGAACATTTGTAGAAAATGTCCCCACCACAGAAGTACATAAAGTAATCCTGAGACAGGTAATACCTAAAGCGTTTTGGGTAATATAAGAGAAACATTCAAGTACAAAAGGAACTGATCAGCAGAGCTCATTGATAAAATGGAAATGTCATATTCAAGATCATAAAACATTAAGGAGATCGGGGGAAATGGAAATACACATAATCAGATTGCCTGAAGGGTCATGACAGAACCCTCTGAGGTCTGCCTGCTCATTGTTCTGTTTCTGAATCCTGTGATCAGCTCCCAGCCACGACAGTTCCCATCTGTTGGGAACTCCCAACAGATGGAGGTTTGCTTTGCTTTCTTGAAATTGGCTTTGATATATCCTTACAGTTCATCAAACTCTGATAGAAGAAAGCAAGTCAAATTTGCACAATCAGTGGAGCTATGTGCTACTTATCTAGGGATGGAGGAAGTCTTATTTTGCAGCCCTGCACAGAGTGGCCAAAGAGTGGTATGGTAGCCATATAACACTATTGTCTCTCCTTTCTTGCTTCTGAGGAGCACAGCCAGACCGAGTTGTGCCTGAAGCTAGAGTATCACCAAGTAACTATTATATAGAGTACACTGTAGCTTTAAAAAAATAATAATTAATTTGGATGCACCAAGTCTTAATTGCAGCACATGGGATCTTTGAACTTAGTTGCACCGTGCAGGTTTGTATAATCGCAGCATGCAAACTCTTGGTTGTGATATGTGGGATCTAGTTCCTTGACCAAGAACTGAAGTAGGGATGCACTGGGAGCATGAAGTTTTACTCACTGGATTACAAGGGAAGTCCCAACACAGCAGCTTTTTTTCACATGGTCTACTCAAAATACAGATTTATGTGCATATGAAAACTTAAACTGTACTCAAGCCAGGCTTATACAATGTCAACAGTACATGTAGGTGATTAGCCCAGGTCCCCTTGTGCCAAAATTTGAGATCTAGTCTCAGATTACTATGTCAGAGAAAACTTACAATCTGGATACAAATCATTAAACTAAATAGACTTGCCTATTTATTAGGAACACTCCGTGGTGTGGAAGTAAATTTTATATTAAGCAAACAAATGTTTATGCAGTGCCTACTATGTGCCTGGCATTATACTAGAAGTTAGAATGATTAAGTCCTTGCAGCAGAAGCTCTGATGTTCTTCCTGTGTCCTCATGGTGATCACCAAGCTCTAGCAAGATCATTTAATAGTTTCTAAGATGGCCACAGTTGGTAGTCATCTTGGGAGATTCATAGACTACAAGAGGACTGAAAGTGTCAGCCACGTTGATAGATTACGAAAACTGTCAACCTTGCCTGAAGAGGGCTACAAGCTCACCCAGCAGGAACTGTTAAAGATTTTGATCATTCTAGATTGTAATGTGGTTACAGAGTTGATTTACAGCTGCAGTGGGAACATTCTCTCTTTCTCTGGGGATGCCTGGATATCCAATTTTTCATTCTTGGCCAGGATGAGTGCAGGGAGATTTATGATATGCTGTTTAGAGTCTGAAGCCTCTGTTGATCCCCAAGGTTAACTTTTATACTAATGATTTACATATGGGCTAGGAGGTTTGAAAACCCTTCTTGTTTCCTTAGAGGGCCACTGAGAGCTTTTTCTGGCTGTTTTCTTCAAATAAATATTCCTGCCACAGACCTTAGTAGTTCAAGTCAGAGACTCAGCATGGTCTCAACACAACATTTCAACTGATGTGGCGCTTGTGCTATTGATGTCTCTCCAACCTCTGATCATTGCTTGTCTCTCTCTCTCACTTCACTGTATAATTCCCCTTTGAACAAAAAGCCTTATAAGACTGCACACTGTGGAGTCAGGTGATGGTTTTCAAATACTCACACCTAGAAAACAATACAAATGTCGCTATAGGTTAGAGCTAGAAGCTCAATTTATTGAGATGCATTTATGAAAAGGATGCCACTGGATAGTGTGGACTCATATTTTCTAATGACAAGAATACCATAGATAAAAAGGTAACATGTCTGTCTTGTGGTAGAGATAAAACAAATAAATTATCAATACAGTTTCTCTCTATACTAAAGGGGATATTATATAATAATACTTTGAAACTGATGTCACTAAAATCTTGTATATGATATCTGAGGTACAATTATGCCCATAAGCTAAATAGGGTATGCAATTTAATGAATAATATCCTCTACTTACATCCCCTCTTACTGAAGATGGGTGGTAAACAGGGTAAAGAGATTTCCATTGGAAAGTAATGAAAATGATACTATAAGTTAACTAATATATGGTATGTTAAAAATTACCTTACTTGATGGAGTTATATGGTGTAACAAGGACTGTGGATTTATTAATAGAATTAAGTGAAGATAAAATGTATGTAGCTAGTGATTCCCAGGATTACAAAAGATTTTATGGGACCAGTTTGAAGCCCTCAACTGATTTGATAACTAAAAAAAAAATAGGGTAGGGGGAAAATGAAACAGGTCTTTCTTAGAAAATCTAAACATATAATTACATCTCCTCATCAATACATGTATAAAAATTCAAATAGCTATTGATGTTGGAATAGAAGAATAACTTGGTGTTTAAATAACATCAAAAGTTCTGTGAAAGAGGGATATTGTTGCAATTAATATGTCATGTAGAGGTAGTTACCACTCTATATTGGATGGCTCAAGACCAAGCCATCATCAGTGGCTTCAGTTCGGTTCACTCGCTCAGTCATGTCTGACTCTTTGTGACCACATGGACTGCAGCACTCCAGGCTTCCCTGTCCATCACCAACTCCTGGAGTTTACTCAGACTCGTGTTCATTGAATCAGTGATACCATCCAACCATCTCATCCTCTGTCATCCCCTTCTCCTCCCACCTTCAATCTTTCCCAGCATTGGGATCTTTTTAAATGAGTCAATTCTTTGCATCAGGTGGCCAAAGTATTGAAGTTTCAGCTTCAGCATCAGTCATCCCAATGAATATTCAGGACTGATTTCCTTTAGGATGGAAGCTCTATACAGTCAGCAAGAACAAGACTGAGAGCTGACTGTGACTCAGATCATGAACTCCTTATCACCAAATTCAGACTTAAATCGAAGAAAGTAGGGAAAACCACTAGACCATTCAGGTATGACCTAAATCAATTCCCTTACAATTATACAGTGGAAGTGACAAATAGATTGAAGGGATTATATCTGATAGACAGAGTGACTGAAGAACTATGGACAGAGGTTCATGACATTGTACAGGAGGCAGTGATCAAGACCATCCCCAAGAAAAAGAAATGAAAAAAGGCAAAATGGTTGTTTGAGAAGACCTTACAAATAGCTATGAAAAGAAGAGAAATGAAACACAAAGGCGAAAAGGAAAGATATACCTATCTGAATGCAGAGTTCCAAAGAATAGCAAGGAGAGATTAAAAAAAAAACTTCCTCAGTGATCAATACAAAGAAATCGAGGAAAACAATAGAATGGGGAAGACTAGAGATCTCTTCAAAAAAATTAGAGATACCAAGGGAACATTTCATGCAAAGTTGGGCACAATAAAGGACAGAAATGGTATGTACAAAACAGAAGCAGAAGATATTAATAAGAGGTGGCAGGAATATATAGATGCACTTGGCTATTTCTTGATCCTTTAGAAAAATAATGTTTTTTTAATTCATAAAATAATGTTTTATGAATCTTTCATAAGGATTGATGTTGAGTAGAATATATGATTTCTTGTGAGTCTGTTTTGATAATTCAACCATTTGAGTTAACACAAGTGTAACATCATAAGCACCATACCTAAAGAATCTAACTCAAGAGAAAATATATATATAACTCAATCAGAAGCACAATATTGAGAAAAGTGAATTAGTAACTTAAAATATACACAAATTCATTAATAAAGAGTCAGTTTCTTTTGTGTCCATGTTTCAAAAAAATTTCAAGGAAGCACTACACATATCTCAAAAATAGAAAAAAAATTAAAAACTGAAAATAATAAATGTCCTTCAATAAGCACAATACATTATTAAAATGATTTCAATTAATATAAAATTAAAACCTTGCAAATATTAGTAAACTCTTTCAATTGATATTAAATTCACACACACACACATCATACATCATTGGTCAATAAATTTCTAATCAGGAAATAATAAGCTTGTTTCACATTAGAAAATATATTAATGTAAGCTAGCATGCTGATAAATTAAAAGAGAAAGTTATATGATCATATTAATAATAAATGTTATCACAATACAGAATGATTTGCAAGACCTTTCTTAGTCTTCAGAAGATAGAGCTTTGCTTTTTGTAGCTGAGTGCTAAAAACTAAGCTCAGAAATTTAATCTGTGTGATACTGAATTATAATAATAGTTGAATGCATGACTTTGCCATGTATTTTAGGTGTTAGCAAATATGCTGATTGAAAAAAATGTGCATTCAACAACTAAAATAATCACATCTGGTAAATTGAAGACAGTGAAAAATATCTGACTGAAATGTTCCATATGTATAAAGCATTTTCCCTGATGCCTCCGTTTCCTAAGAAAGATTTTCCTTTAGAGGAAAAACTTTAAAAATTATTTTAATAACCTACTCATTACTGTTTTTTTTTTTTTTACATAAAGCATAAATGCAGTTCATCCAAACATTTACATTATCATACTACATATGGCAAGATATAGCATCATCAAACTTATTCATTATATGTAAGTTAACTATTAACATATAGATCTAGTTAACAGTGTGCCTGAAGAACTATGGACAGAGCAGTGAACAAAGCCATCCCAAAGAAAAAGAAAAGCAAGAAGGCAAAGTGGTTATCTTAGGAGGTTTTACAAATAGCAGAAGAATGAAGAGAAGCAAAAAGCAAGGGAGAGAGAGAAAGGTATATTCAGTTAAATACAGAGTTTCAAAGAATATCTAGGAAGGACAAGAAGGCCTTCAATTAACAGTGTTTAATAATAGAAGAAAACAACAAAAGGAGAAAGACTAGAAATCTCTTCAGGAAAATTGGAAACATCAAAGGAGCATTCACCCAAAGATGGGCATAATAAAGGGTAAAAATAGTAGAGACCTAGTAGATGCTGAGAAGATCAAGAAGAGATGGAAAGAATACATGGAAGAATTGCATAGAAAGATCTTAATGAACCAGATTACTATAATGGTGTGGTTAGTCACCCAGCTCCAGACGTTAAGGAGTGCAAAGTCAAGTGGGCCTTAAGAAGAACTTCTATTAATAAAGCTAGTGGATGTGATGAAATTCCAGCAGAACTATTCAAATCCCTATAGGAGGATGCCATCAAGGTTTTGTGTTCATTATGTCAGCAAATCCAGAAGACCGAGCAGGGGCCACAGGACTAGAAACGATCAATCTTCATCCCAATTACCAAGAAGGTTAGTACCAAAGGATGTGCTAACCATTGGACAGTTGCACTCATCTCCCATGCTAGTAAGGTCATGCTTAAATACTGCATGCTAGCCTTCAGCATTATGCAAACCAAGAACTTCCAGATGTCCAAGCTGGGTTTAGAAAAAGAAGAGGAACTAGAGATCAAATCACCAACATTTGCTGGATTATAGAGAAAGCAAGGGAATTTCAGAGAAACATCTATCTCTGTTTCATCAACAATGCTTAAGCTTTTGACTGTGTGAATCATGACAAACTGTCATGATCAGATGGAAAGCTCTTAGAGAGATGGGAATATCAGGCCATCTTACCTGTCTCCTGAGAAATCTGTTATGTGGGTCAAGAAGCAACAGTTAGAACTCTGTAAAGAAAAACTGATTGTTTCAAGATTGAGAAAGGAGACTACAGGGATGTCGGCTGTCACCCTCTTTGTTTAATCTACACTGAGCACATCATGAGAATGGCCAGGCTGGATGAATTACAAGCTGGAGTCCAGATAAGTGGGAGAAACATCAACAACTTCAGATATGCGGGTGATACCACACTAATGGCAGAAAGCAAAGAGGAATCTCTTGATGAGAGTTAAGGAGGAGAGTGAAAGAGCTGGCTTAATATTAAATATTAAAAATAATAATAATAAAACTAAAATCAGGGCATCTGGCCCCATTACTGCATGACAAATAGAAGGGGAAAAGGTGGAAGTGGTGACAGATTTCCTCTCCTTGGGCTCCAAAATTACTGCAGATGGCGATAGCAGCCATGAAATCAGAAGACGATAGCTTCTTGGCAGGAAAGCAAAGACAAATCTAGACAGTGTGTTGAAAAGAAAAGCAGAGACTCTGCTGACAAAGGTCAGCCAAGGAAGACTATAGCCAAGGTTATAGTCTTCCCGGTGGTCATGTATTGTTGTGAGAGCTGGACTGTAAAGAAGGCCGAACGCCAAAGAATTGATGGCTGCCTTCAACCTCTGGTGCTGCAGAAGACTCCCAAACGTCACTTGGAAAGCAAAGAGATCAAACCAGTCAATTTTAAGGGAGATCAACCCTGAATATTCCCTGGAAGGACTGATGCTGAAGCTCCAATATTTTGGTATTCTGATGAGAACAGATGACCCATTGGTAAAGTCCCTGGCTTCTCTGGTGGCTCAGATGGTAAAGAGTCTGTCTTCAGTGAGGGAGACCCAGGTTTGATCCATGGGTCGGGAAGATCCCCTGGAGAAGGAAATGGCAACCCACTCCAGTATCCTTGCCTGGAAAAACCCATGAATGGAGGAGCCTGGCAGGCTACAGTCCATGGGCTCCCAAAGAGTCAGACACAGCTGAGCAACTTCACTTTCACTTTCTGATGCTGGGAAAGATCTAGGGCAGAAGGAGAAGAGGGCCTCAGAGGATGAGATGTTTGGATGGCATCACCAATGCAATGAACATAAACCTAGGCAAACTCCAGGAAATGGTGAGGGGCAGGAAGACCTGGTAGTCCATGGGGTTGCAAAGAGTCAGACACAATTGGGCAATCGAACAACCACAAACACATATAACCATCATGTACGTCAAGAAACAGAGCATTATCAGCACTCTTGACAGTCCTCTATGTGCTCAACTGATGACAGTACTTTCTCTTTCTCCAGTGGTAACCACAACTGATTTTTGAAACAGTAGTCATCTTTTTTTTTTTTTTTTTTAATTTACATCAGTGAAGTTTGCTGGGGTCCAGCCCCGGTGGATCCAGGGAATTCGAAGGGGAGACGGCATCGGCGATCAGGAAACAATTGCTTAATTAAACGTTAATTAAGGATATAAAGAGTGGTTAAATAAGGATAGCTCAGTGAGGAAATTCAGTGGAGAAAAGAGGCTGAAATAAGGATAGCTCAGTGAGGAAATTCAGTGGAGAAAAGAGGCTGAATAATTCAGCCAGAAGGTGAGAGGAAGAACGACATGGGGAGACCAAGTTTCAGTGAATAAGGCCCACACTTTATTTTCCAAAGTAGTTCTTATACCTTAAGTTATGCGTAGAGGATAATGGGGGAAGGGGTAGAGTCATGCAGTAAGCCAGGCTTTCTTCCTGCAAACTTATCATATGCAAAAGTTTAGGTGATTTGCATCATCTTCTGGCCTGGAGGCCTGTTAACGTTTTAAAACCTTTTCTTCAGAAAACTTAGTTTTCTCTAAAGGTGATTAATCAGGCGCCACCCTCCAAAAGCATTAAAGTTGCATTCCTATAGGGCAAAGGTGTGGTGGGCTACAACCAGAAAAAGAATTAACTCAAGGGTCCAAGGTTACAAACATTAAAGGTACTACTTACACCAATTATATTAATCAATACACTGCCAGGGACATAGCAGGTAAGGGATACGGAAACTTAGCAGCAAATATTGGCCCAACAAGTGAAAAACCCTTCACCAATAAAATTTCTAATCAATATTTTAACTGCTCAAAGGAATTTGTATTTAGACAGTTTAGAACATCTCATGCCTCTCACAGTTGGGAGGCTCTGAGCAATCACATGTGGCCGGAAAAACCTATTCAGGCAGGCTAGAGGACTTCCAAAGGAGTTTGTAGGTTGAAACAGTATCACACCCAGGAATTTTTTAACTGGAGCTTAAGTTAACTCTTTTTTTTCAGAGAGAGGTAGTGGGGGACAGCCCCCCATAAAGTCAGAGGTGTGGGTGAGAGCACAAAGCAGAAAGTAGGCAGACTCTGGTTTTGGGGGTAGATGCTCGAGAATTTCCAGGGGGACTCCTGAGGCTCGATCCCGCCTTTGTGTATGCCAAGCCTCCTTCCTCATGACCTTTGCCACGGGCGGAGCTCCTGCTCCTGACAGAAGTTATACTGTGATTTTAATCTTTCACTTACTGTTATGTTCATGAGATTCTTCTATATTCTTCATCTTTATTGCTTTGTAATAGCATTACTCTTTTGATTGTTAGTCAGAATGAAAACTCACTTTAGTCAGTTGGTATAAATGTGAAGGGAGGGATTATACTCAATATTCTAAGGAAGGGAGGGATTATACTCAAAGAGAATATAAAGTATTTACTAATATATATAAATGGAAATTTGGGGAATAATTATGGGAATATATTTTAAGGTGCTTAACCAAAGAGAATGGAACATACATTTAGCTTAAATTAAACATATATAAATCTGAACCAAACTCTAGCCCTGGAAATTATGAGGCCAGAAAGTCCATGGTATAATAGAGAGGAGAAACATGGCCTTTCAATAATGTCTTCCATTTACTCCTGTCCGATGTGCTTCCACAGTTGTAGAGATTTACCTTCATTCATGCCATGAAATGCTACACTATTACAACAAATACTTGCATATGATTTCTCTACATTTAGAGTTCAGTTCAGTTCAGTCACTCAGTCCTGTCTGACTCTTTGGGACCCTATGAATTGCAACACACTAGTCCTCCCTGTCCATCACCAATTCCTGGATTTAACCAAACTCATGTCCATTGAGTCAATGATGCCATTCAGGCATCTCATCCTCTGTCGTCCCCTTCTCCTCCTGCCCCCAATCCCTTCCAGCATCAGTGTTTTCCAATGAGTCAACTCTTCGCATGAGGTGGTCAAAGTACTAGGGTTTCAGCTTCAGCATCAGTCCTTCCAATGAACACCCAGGAGTGGTCTCCTTTGGTATAGACTGGTTGGATCTTCTTGCAGGCCAAGGGACTCTCAAGGGTCTTCTCCAACACTGCAGTTCAAAGGCATCAATTCTTCAGTGCTCAGCTTTCTTCGCAATCCAACCCTCACATCCATACATGACCACTGGAAAAACCATAGCCTTAACTAGACGGACCTTTGTTGGCAAAGTAATGTCTCTGCTTTTGAATATGCTATCTAGGTTTGTCATAACTTTCCTTCCAAGGAGTAAGCGTCTTTTAATTTCATGGCTGCAATCACCATCTGTCATGATTTTGGAGCCCCCAAAAATAAAGTCAGCCACTGTTTTCCCATCTATTGGCCATGAAGTGATGGGTCCAGATGCCATGTTCTTCGTTTTCCAAATGTTGAGCTTTAAGCCGACTTTTTCACTCTCCTCTTTCATCAAGAGGCTTTTTAGTTTTTTTTCACTTTCTGCCATAAGGGTGGTGTCATCTGCATATCTGAGGTTATTGATATTTCTCCCAGCAATCTTGATTCCAGCTTGTGTTTCTTCCAGTCCAGCGTTTCTCATGATGTACTCTGCATATAAGTTAAATAAGCAGGGTGACAATATACAGCCTTGATGGACTCCTTTTCCTATTTGGTACCAGTCTGTTGTTCCATGTCCAGTTCTAACTGTTGCTTCCTGACCTGCATATAGGTTTCTCAAGAGGCAGGTCAGGTGCTCTGGTATTCCCATCTGTTTCAGAATTTTCCACAGTACATTTAGAGTTGGTAACTGGAAAACAGTGGAAGTGAGAAATAGATTTCAGGGCCTAAATCTGATAGATAGAGTACCTGATGAACTATGGACTGAGGTTCGTGACATTGCACAGGAGACAGGGATCAAGACCATCCCCATAGAAAAGAAATGCAAAAAAGCAAAATGGCTGTCTGGGGAGGCCTTACAAATAGCTGTGAAAAGAAGAGAAGTGAAAAGCAAAGGAGAAAAGAAAAGATATAAGCATCTGAATACAGAGTTCCAAAGAATAGCAAGAAGAGATAAGAAAGCCTTCTTCAGTGATCAATGCAAAGAAATAGAGGAAAACAACAGAATGGGAAAGACTAGAGATCTCTTCAAGAAAATTAGAGATACCAAAGGAACATTTCATGCAAAGATGAGCTCAATAAAGGACAGAAATGGTATGGACCTAACAGAAGCATAAGATATTAAGAAGAGGTGGCAAGAATACACAGAAGAACTGTATAAAAAAGATCTTCACAACCCAGATGATCACGATGGTGTGATCATTGACCTAGAGCCAGACATCCTGGAATGTGAAGTCAAGTGGGCCTTAGAAAGCATCACTATGAACAAACCTAGTGGAGGTGATGGAATTCCAGGTGAGCTATTTCAAATACTGAAAGATGATGCTGTGAAAGTGCTGCACTCAATATGCCAGCAAATTTGGAAAACTCAGCAGTGGCCACAGGACTGGAAAGGTCAGTTTTCATTCCAGTCCCAAAGAAAGGCAATGCCAAAGAATGCTCAAACTACTGCACAATTGCACTCATCTCACAAGCTAGTAAAGTAATGCTCAAAATTCTCCAAGCCAGGCTTCAGTAATATGGGAACCATGAAATTCCTGATGTTCAAGCTGGTTTTAGAAAAGGCAGAGGAACCAGAGTCCACATTGCCAACATCCACTGGATCATCGAAAAAGCAAGAGAGTTCCAGAAAAACATCTATTTCTGCTTTATTGACTATGCCAAAGCCTTTGACTGTGTGGATCACAATAAACTGTGGAAAATTCTGAAAGAGGAGGGAATACCAGACCACCTGATCTGCCTCTTGAGAAATCTGTATGCAGGTCAGGAAGCAACAGTTAGAACTGGACATGGAACAGCAAACTGGTTCCAAATAGGAAAAGGAGTACGTCAAGGCTGTATATTGTCACCAGGCTTATTTAACTTATATGCAGAGTACATCATGAGAAACGCTGGACTAGAAGAAGCACAAGCTGGAATCAAGACTGCTGAGAGAAATATCAATAACCTCAGATATGTAGATGATACCACCCTTATGGCAGAAAGTGAAGAGGAACTCAAAAGCCTCTTGATGAAAGTGAAAGTGGAGAGTGAAAAGTTGGCTTAAAGCTCAACATTCAGAAAACGAAGATCATGGCATCCGGTCCCATCAATTCATGGGAAATAGATGGGGAAACAGTTGAAACAGTGTCAGACTTTAATTTTTTGGGCTCCAAAATCACTGCAGATGGTGACTGCAGCCATGAAATTAAAAGATGCTTACTCCTTGGAAGGAAAGTTATGACCAACCTAGATAGCATATTCAAAAGCAGAGACATTACTTTGCCAACAAAGGTTCATCTAGTCAAGGCTATGGTTTTTCCAGTGGTCATGTATGGATGTGAGAGTTGGACTGTGAAGAAGGCTGAGCACCGAAGAATTGATGCTTTTGAAGTGTTGTGTTGGAGAAGACTCTTGAGAGTCCCTTGGACTGCAAGGAGATCCAACCAGTCCATTCTGAAGGAGATCAGCCCTGGGATTTCTTTGGAAGGACTGATGCTAAAGCTGAAACTCCAGTCCTTTGGCCACCTCATGCGAAGAGTTGACTCATTGGAAAAGACTCTGATACTGGGAGGGATTGGGGGCAGGAGGAGAAGGGGACGACGGAGGATGAGATGGCTGTATGGCATCACTGACTCGATCGATGTGAGTCTGAGTGAACTCCGGAAGTTGGTGATGGACAGGGAGGCCTGGCGTGCTGCAGTTCATGGGGTCGCAAAGAGTCGGACATGACTGAGCGACTGAACTGAGCTCAACTGAACTGGAAAATATGCAAATGAAGTGATATACCTGATATCAGCAAGGATAAGAGAAGCTCAAATCACAAAGCTGAATTATCAAAATGCTTATCAAATTAAACATCTGGGTGGCGTAATCAAATTTAATATAATGGTGTGAGTGTTTTTAATTTGCTTAACAGGCAACTGTATTACATATAAATAATGTTAAAACACAGATTCCTACTGAGTAGGTTGGGGGTGAGATCTGAGATTCTGAATTTCTAAGACCTCTCAGGTGATGCCTATCTGCTTATCTATAGGAAAAAAAGGTTTTAGTATCAGGGGTCTTGCCCAAAGAGATCTCTCCATGAAGTTAATGGGTCATAATTTTCTAAGCAACTGAAAGATAATACACCAAAGCTTTGCTTGATTTATATAATAAAAACTTAAAAAACTAAAAACTACCTTTTAGGGAACAAAATCTGTTAATCCTCTCAATGTCTGTGTTAACATGTACAATTTCATATACAGTGGCCCTGGCCTCATTCAATTTCCAGAACTAATTAGCTTATAGAAGGATAGTATCTTAAATGAAAGAAAAGCAGATTCCTTGATATAATCCCCCAAGTTCATAACACATATTTTCAAGTCTGCTTTAATGGTATCCATGGTCATTTACTATGGCAAGGGAAATCTCCAATTTTTCAGAGATGACTAGATCCTTGTTAATGTGAAGTGTAACCTCTAAGCATACAGAAACATCCAGTATTCAGCTTGAGAACTAGGAACATACATGATTAATGTTCTTTTTATCTGAATTGACTTTACAGTAGGACCACTGGATCCTAGCACTCAACATTGCCTAGTTCCTGTGTCTAAGATTAACTATCCTCAGCAACTGGTATGATTCCTCCAATGTCTTTCTAACCTATAAAATAAGAACTACCATTGTAGGAGCACCTGACTAAAAGTCATTTGTCCCCCTCCTTCTTTGCCAGACAGTGCACCAAAAGCAAGACTAAATCCCTGAGGAAATGGCAGGGGACAGAGACACAGTCAAAGATTTGAAATCACGTTCATAACTGATATGTACAAAAAATACTTAAGGATCTTTGGAAATGACATAGTATTAATATAAATCTAACTGCATGATGAAGTTAATTAAAGCTGCTGTTCTAGATGAGATATGCTTACCAGAACAAATTAATACAACCTTGGCACCTAGGTGCAGCTTTAATGTTATGAATATTAATATGAATATGTATATATACATATATATATATTTAAATAGCTTTCCCTAAGTTAATACTATGATTTTCTCTCAAAAGCAGTCCAACTTCAGTTATACAAAAAACTTGGACAGCATAATGTACCAAAGACCCTATATATCTTGTTAAGATCCAGGTATATATATATATATATATATATATATATATATAATATATATATATATAAAATATATATATATATAATTATCAAACCTTGAGATAAGTAATCTTTAATTTAACTCAGTTGTGTCAACTGCATAGAGGAAGTTCAACCTAAAAGTTGTAGGTTAATTGGTAGCATAAATTATTGATACTATAATCAAATTTTCTTTCCTTATTTTTTACAAAAGCAAACTTTCTTTACTCTTGACTGTGTATTTCTATCTTTTCAGTACTTTTGTTGAATAATTACGTGCTATGTTTCATGTTTTATGTTTATCTGGTGAAACTACGAAAGATTTTTATACATTTTTTCAACTTTATGTGTTTATTGTATTCTTTATGCATTTTGTTGGTTTGACTCTTAATAAAGTGAAGTCTATTTTATAGGAACTAGTTGTAAAAAGTGAATTATTCTTAAAGGACCTTTTCTCTATTCTTTTTTTTTTTTTAAGCAGGGCTGTTGGATATTTTTGTCTTTCAAGGAGAGGTGGCTCTTTATATTTTTGATGAAATTGAAATTAGAAGTCCTAAATCAATATAAGATTCTATTGTAAACTCTGTTAGAGGCTAATTAGTTGCCTGTTCATCTAACAATTTTAATCTATCACAGTTGCAGTCATTATAGGAAATTTCATTATGTTTGTTTGACACTAAGAAACAAAGCTGATAAGGAAGCATCTATAAGTATTATAAAAATTTTTTAAGTCCTTCACTTATTTAGTGATTACTTCTGAGTGTCCATTTTTAACTTTATATTAATAGTTCAGAACCTACCATTAGTAATTATGAACTAAACTGGGTCAATACTTGGTGAAATAGAATCTCTTCGATGTTTCCACACTATCCCTCAGAATAGTATTTGAATCAGAGTGGGCACTCAGTAGCTATCTGTTGAAAGACTGACTGGATAATGATGATGACTCCGTCTTCATCTGAAGGACCATGGCTTCCCCTACCAACAGTCATCTACTTGCCAATGTATGTCACTGTTTCTTCACTTAGCTTATTGCTGAGAAAATAACTATCCTTGTTTCCACAGACTTAAATGTCTTTAGCTGAGAGAGTGGAGAAGGCAATGGCACCCCACTCCAGTACTCTTGCCTGGAAAATCCCACGGACAGAGGAGCCTGGTAGGCTGCAGTCTATGGGGTCTCGAAGAGTCGGACACGACTGAGTGACTTGACTTTCACTTCTCACTTTCATGCACTGGAGAAGGCAATGGCAACCCACTCCAGTGTTCTTGCCTGGAGAATCCCAGGGACGGCAGAGACTGGTGGGCTGCTGTCTATGGGGTCGCACAGAGTCGGACACACTGAAGCGACTTAGCAGCAGCAGCAGCAGCAGCAGCTGAGAGAGAATTTTTTTTTTTTTCCAGTAACATTTACTGCCTAGGTGAACAAGTAAGTTGGATTATTTGGTATATAATTATAGCTTAGATCAAGTTGGACAGAAAGCAGAAAACCCTCATGTCCAGGAGAACGTGTGCCTAAAGGAAGAAACAAATGCAGCAAATGTTGGGTATTTCATTAAACTTGTTTGCTGGGGTGGCAGTTCTTAAAATATGGTTTCAAGACCCCTGGGGTTCTCTGAGATTTATGAGAGAATTTGCAAGGTCAAAATTCTTTCCAAAATAATCCTGAAATATGATGTGATGTGCCTTTTCACTTTCATTCTCTCAAGAGTATGGAGTTGAGTTTTCCCAAGACTGTAAGAGGTATGAATTCACATACATGGAATGGAGAAACAGAGATTCTTGATGTCTTCTATTTAGCAAGACATTAAAGAAATCTGCAAAACATAAAAATGTGTTTTCATTCGAATTTTTTTCTGGACATATTGCCACTTTTCATACAAAATTTTACTTTTGTTAAAAAATACTAGATTCATTATTGCTATTTAAAATAAATTAATAATACAATAGTTTGAAAGTTTTCTGTTTTAATTTCTTAACCACTGATTATCAACAGATATAACACAAACAAAAGCTCTGTGCTTCTTCACTACTGTGTGTGTAGGAGCCTGGTAGGCTGCAGTCCATGGGGTCACTAAGAGTCGGACATGACTGAGCGACTTCACTTTCACTTTTCTCTTTCATGCACTGGAGAAGGAAATGGCAACCCACTCCAGTGTTCTTGCCTGGAGAATCCCGGGGACGGGGGAGCCTGGTGGGCTGCTGTCTGTGGGGTCGCACAGAGTTGGACACGACTGAAGTGACTTAGCAGCAGCGGCAGCAGTGTAGTGTAGTTGCTCAGTCATGTCCAACTCTTTGCGACCCTGTGGACTATAGCCCACCAGGCTCCTCTGTCCATGGGATTCTCCAGGCAAGAATACTGGAGTGGATTGCCATTTCCTTCTCCAGGTGATCTTCCCGACCCAGGGATCAAACCTGTCTTGCGCATCACAGGCAGATGCTTTACCCTCTGAGCCACCAGGGAAACCCAGTTTACGTGTGTATGCTATGCTATGCTAAGTCACTTCAGTTGTGTCCGACTCTGTGTGACCCCATAGACGGTAGCCTACCAGGCTCCCCTGTCCCTGGGATTCTCCAAGCAAGAACACTGGAGTGGGTTGCCATTTCCTTCTCCAATGCATGAAGTGAAAAGTGAAAGTCAAGTCACTCAGTCATGTCCGACTCTTAGCGACCCCATGGACTGTAGCCCACCAGGCTCCTCCGTCCATGGGAGTTTCCAGGCAAGAGTACTGGAGTGGGGTGCCATTGCCTTCTCTGTTTACGTCTAAAAAGAGAGAGTGAGTGAATTGCTGCCAATGAGAAGTTGGCAAGCAAGAGAGAGTCTTGAGTGGGGAGCAGAAAAACATGTCAGAATAACCTGTGGTATCAAAAATTCAAGGTTATCTAGTTTAAATTGCTTCAACAAACTGCCAACCCCACATTTCTTTTTCTGCAAGATTTTTACATAATGTTCATATAACGTTTCATTTAATATTCACAAAGACCTGCTTCTCTCTCCTTCTCTTCACATGCCTAGCTAATTGCTACACAGTTTGTAATGTTGGTTCATCCTGTTTTTTTGTTTTGTTTTCCTTTTTAAAAATCTTTTCTTTATCTTCCACTAAGTAGTATCATTCCCAAGGAAATGGAGGCTATGTAAATTTAGGTTGAGCAAAATTGAAATAAAAATTTTTACAGTTTCTATATTATATTTATGAGGCCATTTTAAGAATTTAGCATTTTTGCTAGTCACTTTGTACTCAAAAGGTACTAATTTGTATTGCTCATCATTCCATTTTGCTTTCACTTCACATGTTTATATTCTGTGAATGTGTGTATGTTAGTTGCTCAGTCATGTCGACTCTATGTGACCCCATGGACTGTAGCCCACCAGCCTCCTCTGTCCATGGGATTCTCCAGGCAGGAATACTAGAGTAGATTGCCTTGCCGTCCTCCAGGGGATCTTCATAACTCAGGGATTGAACCTAGGCCTCCTGCATTGCAGGTGGACTGTTTACCATCTGAGCCACAAGGGAAGTCTCCTATTATATAAATATATACTTATGACTCTGTACTGGTTTTTGGCAAATAATTTAATTTTTCATCCTTCTAAACTCTTTAATATTCAGAATTTGATTAGCTTTATTTTTTCAGCATTTCAATTGGTAATTCAATTTCCAAGGAAGGATAGTAGTCCTGCTATTTCTTGAAAATGTACCATGATTTTTCACATAGCCATCTTGAAAAACATATTCAAAGTCTCATACAGAGCCATGCACACAGTATTAATGCGTCTAACACAAAAGCTGGAACAGTGCAGTTGACTCAGTTGGGATTTAATACTATGGACTGCATTCACTATGATTATTATGGTGAGATCAAGACCCCATGAAATAATCTCTTCTAGCTTGAAATTGTTCTATCACTCAAAAATATAAGCAAGAAGGAAAAGCAAAGGAAAAGACTAACTAAACCCAGATACCCTATTCTGGAGTGGTTAGAAGCATTAAGTTGTTCATGAATTGATGTCACTATAGCTTTGTTCAGTAGAAACACATTCTTAATGATTAAAACCTTACTGAAGCTTTTGATAAAACAGTTTTATAAGCACAGTGGGCTGTAAGAAGCTTCCTTGAGGATGATTTTGTTTCATCTTATTACTTTCCTTAAAGAATCGTGGTTGTTTACTTATTTTAAACCTCACCATATCTTGAGGTAATTGAACACTAAAGAAACAAACTTCAGCTTAGATGTTTCTTAGCATTTCAGTCTGTTGTGCACAGTGAGCTGGAAACATGTAAAGGATTATTTGAACTTACTCCCAGGACTTATAAACATTGTCTGTTTCACAAACAACTTTTCCTAAGACATAATGACAGACGAGCCTATGAAAATAGAAATTATTGAAGAATGGTTTGTTCAGTGTCCTAAGTGGAATAGCAGGTCAAGCTATCATATAAAGGGCTCTGATATGTAGGTCGGAGAGACCAGAGTTTGAGAATATTTGGCTTATTTTACAAATTATAATTATTTCTCACAGTAATATACCAAAACAAAATTAATTCTACTTTAATGATTAAAGGGGCATTGTCTGAGAAATATGAGTGTAATTCATAAGTTGACCTTAGGAATAGAAATATTTAAATCACATTAATAAAACTATTATTTGTAATAAAACTGACAGATTTCACAATATAGAGCAATTGTTGTATCCTTCACAGGTCAATTTGGTCATTATATGTTTATAAAGGAAAAGAAGTAAACATTGATTTAATAGCAAAACATTGTATTATCATCATACAATTTAAAGTAAACAGTATGTAGCAGTGCTGCAGATTTACTTTTTGCAGTTTGTATTTTGCAAATTTTCAAACTAAAGCAAAGTTTAAAGAGGAATACAATGATCACAACTTGGCCAAGCTTTAGCTTTATTTACTCAGTGTTAACATTTTGCTGAAACCCATTATCTGTCTCTCCCCCTTTTCCTCTCCCCCTCACTCTCCATTCTACTTAACTGAGAATTGTATCATCTGTGTTCTCACCTTCTGGGCCACTAATCTCCTCAGCATATTAAAACCTAGACAGTATATTAAAAAGCAGAGACATTATTTTGCCAGCAAAGGTCTGTCTAGTCAAAGCTTTGATTTTGTCAGTAGTCATGTATGGATGTGAGAGTTGGACCATAAAGAAAGCTGAGTACTAAACAATTGATGCTTCTGAACTGTAGTGTTGGAGAAGACTCTTGAGAGTCCCTTAGACTGCAAGGAGATCAAACCAGTCAATCCTAAAGGAAATCAGTCCTGAATATTCATTGGAAGTACTGATGCTGAATCTGAAGCTCTAATACTTTGATCACCCAAGCAAAGAACTGACTCCTTAGAAAAGACCCTGATGCTGGGAAAGATTGAGGGCAGGGGGAGAAGGGGACGACAAAGGATGAGATGGTTGGATAGCATCACCGACTTGATGGACATGAGTTTGAGCAAGCTCCGGGAGCTGGTGATGAACAGGGAAGCCTGGCATGCTGTGGTCCAGGTGGTCACAAAGAGTTGGACACAACTGAGCGACTGAACTGTATCATCTGTATTCTTACCTCCTCAGCCACCGATCACTTCCTCTCCTTTTTGTGCAACTTCTACCTCTATGCTAGGCTCTGGACCTATGGATGGATTTGGCAATTCATTTCCATATGGACATATAGTTTGAAATTCACTATATTCTTCTCCTAATTGTATTGTGGACAGAGGCTATAAACTGCTTTATTTGTTCTTAATCTGTACTAAATATTATATTGTATGTTCATCATTATTCTATTGGAAACATACTGAAATATTTTCCCTTTCTCTCAGTCAAGTCATTTAACTTAGCTATAAAGATAGTTCAAACTGAAACAAAAGAATCCCTCTCAGTGCCTCTTGTACCCCTCCAGTTGTTCCTATGATTCTATTTATAACTAAATTTCTCAATTTCTCAATTTTCTTTCAATTATTCTCTCTCATTCTGGCTTTACCTTAGCTTACTTCGCAGAAATAACTCACTATTTCTGCATCAGTTTCCTTCCATATTATATATTTTATTTCCCCTTGTTTTCTCAGGAACACTCAATACTTTCAATGGTCCATCCTGTAAAAATGCTGGCTTTTGTTTTGTTTTGTCTTTTGTGAATTGTCTTTTAATGTAATGCCTACCTTTCAGTACATACCTTCTGGGTCTCCTTTGTTGCCTTATTATTTTCCATTTGGAATTTAAACATTCTACTAAGTACATTTTATCCTAAATCCTCTTCTCTTTCCATGTCATGCGTTCTTTAATAGATGAAATTTGCCTAAAACTATAATTACCCTATGCCTACAAATTACTCACAGTTAATATCCAGCATGATACCCACCATTCCCAGATGCCTCTGGATATCTCAAAAATACTTCCTTCTTTGGCTGTTCTAAAGCAACCTTCGGAGAAGGCAATGGCACCCCACTCCAGTACTCTTGCCTGGAAAATCCCATGGATGGAGGAGCCTGGTAGGCTGTAGTCCATGGGGTCGCTAAGAGTCGGACACGACTGAGTGACTTGACTTTCACTTTTCACTTTCATGCATTGGAGAAGGAAATGGCAACCCATTCCAGTGTTCTTGCCTGGAGAATCCCAGGGACAGGGTAGCCTGGTGGGCTTCTGTCTGTGGGGTCGCACAGAGTCGGACACGACTGAAGCAACTTAGCAGCAGCAGCAGCAGCAGCAGCAAAGCAACCTTATTACCATATTCCACTCACCTTTAAATTTACTTTTTCCAGTTTTCCCGATTGATTATACAATCATTATTTATCAAGTCCCAAATATCAAAAGTGTCTGTGATACCATCTGTTTTTTTCACAGCATTATGCAATCATTCACCAAATTCTTTGATCTTTGCATCCTATATATCTTTCAAACTCACATCTTTTCCTTTTATTTATACCCCTCTATTCTATTCCAAGTGATTATAATTTCTTTTCTGGACTCTCACACTCCTTATATGCCATTTTGTATTCTTCCAATTTATTTTCTACATTGCTATGCACATAACTTTTTCTTATCTATAATTTGATTATGTTATCCCCTCAACAAGATGATAAAATAGAAAGCTGACTTTTTGGCTTTGGCTAAAGATGATAGTCAATTATGACCTCCAATCACCGACACTGTTTGACTTCTCTCTAACTCTCTGTCTTCAACTCCCTTTATATTACATTTTCTGTTTCTCAAGTCCCATTTCTAAAATTTTCCATTTTCGGATGATGGAAACCATTGGGAGAAAATACAACATTGTATATCTATATTCATTTTTTATCAACTCCTCCACAGTAGAATATGACTGGAGTAAGATGAATCTTTTTTCAGACTATAGAGTAAAGGAGAGAGTATATATGATGTTCAGTGTGAATACTCACTTCCAAAGTACAACTGTGGAGTGGGTAGATATTATACCTGCCTGAATGCATAACTGATATATAAACTATAGTTTTCTAAGTCTGTTAATATAGTGACTATGGATACCACTTTAGCCCTGTAAGTAGCTTCTTTCCCATCTATAAATATCAGGTTTCAAAGGCTAGAGTACACAAAATAGCACCATATCTCAGTGCATTCTGGAGATTTTATGGTGAATTCTTTTACTTTACAAAATTGTAATAATAGTAACAGAAGAAAGGAAAACTGTGTGACTACCAGTGTCTATTTGTGTTTTCCTAGAAAGTTAAGGAATGACCCACATTTAATTCCAATATCTATTATTCTAAGTAATTAATAACATCCTTACACAATAAATTTATTCTCACACATTTAAGTTAACTCAATGCTAATTACCCCAATAGTAGTGCTTTTTGTGCTTTGCTTAGTTCTTCAGTTGTGTCTGACTCGGAGACCCTTTGGACTGTAGCCCACCAGGCTCCTTTGTCTATGGGGTTTTCCAGGCAAGAATACTGGAGTGGGTTGCCATTCCCTTCTCCAAGGGATCTTCTGGACCCAGGAGCTGAACCCACATCTCCTGCGTTTACTGCACTGCAGGCAAACTCTACCTGCTGAGTCACTGGGGCTCATTTGGACCCTGATAATAGGCATGAATTATCTCCTTAAGGAAATCAGAAACACTTTCCTTTTTTGAAAATTCACTTTAAAAGCATGATAATATAACTTACCTAAAATATCCACGATATTGTGCTGTGCTGTGCTTAGATGCTCAGTCGTGTCCAACTCTTCACAACCCCATAACTCTTCTGTCCATGGGATTTTCCAGGCAAGAATAAAGGAGTGGGTTGCCATTCCCTACTCTAGGGGATCTTCTTGACCCAGGGAATGAACCCAGGTCTCCTGCATGGCAGGCAGATTCTTTACCATCTGAGCCACCAGGGAAGCATTTTGGGGAGATGGACAAAAAATGGGGGAGATGGGCAAAATATTGTGGAACACCCTGCAGTATGTTGCACAAATAATACGGAATCTGGAGAGGTCTTACATAACAGCTAGGCCAGGATGCTTGTTATGGGTCATCTAAAACTTTTTATGGAAAAGACTTTTGGTAACTCAAAACACTTACTGTTCTACTATATATAGATCAGGCAGTTGGGAGAGATCGGTTTTATAATCTATCTGTTATGTTTCAGCAAGGAAGAAACAAAACAATCATTGACACTCCATAGATATATTTGGTTCTCAAAGCAGTTTCATAAGCTTCAATCATAAACTGTGCTCATATTAGCTTTAAATGACACAAGTGAATATCCAAAAGGCAGGCCTGGAAAGCAGTCAGTGATAAGCAATTCCTGTCACAACACAGCTCTGCTTCAGGAAATGTGTGTAGGGTAGATGACAGCAAGATGCCCAACAGCTGCTGCCTGCTGAACTAACATGAGATGACACAGGGGTGGCAGGCAGAATAAATTCTTTAAGGATATGCTGAAATGAACCATAATTTCACATGGGGAAAAGGCTAGAAAATAAGATCAGCTTAAGACGAACTAGTTCTTAAAAAATCATAGAAAGTGTAACTAGATTAAGTTTAAGACCCGTTTTGTTTAAAGAGAAAAGTCTTCAGTCATTCATTTGTTTTTTAAGCATGTCCATGTATGTATATGATTTTTGTTTTAGATGAAGAAACTGTTGATTTTAAAATATTTTTGATTTATTTTAGGCATATTTACTCTCGGCTGAAGCAAAGTAAATAATACTGAGTTAAATTTGTTTTAAACAAAAATATCCCATAATCCTGCAAACCATTCTAGAACATTAATCTTTTGTACCTTTTCAGGGTCAGTCTTGTCAAAGATAAGACTGTCTTCTCTATCTGACAGTTACAGTTTATCTTTTCAGTAAATGCATTTTCTCCTTTGGAAAATTGACAAGGAGCACATCCACATCCCTTGTAGCTAATGGCTGTTATTGCTTTAGGTTTACAGATGATAGATTTTCTTCTAAATACCCTCAAGGATGAGCTTCACTGTCAGTACTGTCATCCCTTGAATGGATATAGTTGATAGAATTATGCCAATGCAGCAGTGAAATTTCTCCATGACCAAGATTTTACTGTATTTTATACTGATGGTACTAACAAATTGGCATATTATGCTCTTTTCTACCAAATTATTTATGAAAGCTATAGAGTATAAAAACTCATAAAATAATAATAATAATAATAAATATAAAATTTATTGTATTTCATGATACTGAATAAAACTGGTGCTTTCAGCATCAAAAAAATAAAAATCTGACAATCACTTAAATGCTACATTTGCAGTAATATCTCTTAGCTGAATTACTTTTTCACTGAGATGAAGATTAATATAGAGAAGAGTGCAATCTAATTTAAGGTTTCAGTTTTAATACAAACTGCTTGAGAAACCATGGTGATATGCCTATCTTCTATTACTCTGTCAAAATATTTCCTTAACCCAACTTCTTGAATATAACCATTATGTATGACAAAACATCACCTCTTTTTAATAATAATCTCTAAAAGTTCAGATTGACAAACATTTATTCTTGGAAATATTATGGTATAATGTCTGTGAATTCTGAGAAAAGAGCATACCTGTAGTATAACAAATATAGTAGTTCACATAAGATATAAGAAAAGTAAAGCTACTGAATGTTACTGATAGTGTTCAAGTCTTCATGGTAACATTATTAAGAAATAACCTCAACTCTGTAAGAGTGATTTATTCTGAAATACTGTAGATTAAATATATTTTTCAAAACATATCCTGAATACTCTTTTTGAAATGATCACACTTTTTTGTAGCAGGCAATCCAGGATAGTAGTAATATTGCCTTATTCACTGATGATCTTGACTACATAACTTCCAAACTGTTTTCCATGCTGAAGTGTATCAACCATGACATACAATATGATCAGAGCCACATCTTAGTGGTAGTGATACTGCTGACCTCAATTTGTTTTAACGCAGTGAAAAATATTTCATGTTATTATGTGCATCTGGATTTTAGCCAAGTTTCAGTTTGTTGGAGAGTAGCCAGCAGAAATTGATATGCAGTTTCAACAAACATCACAAGTTACACATTTGTAAAGAAAATTTAAAATGTAAGTGAAAGTATGTTTATTTTCATATCACACTTTAGTAATCCTGTACTATGGGTATATATTTAATATATCCTGACCACTTAGATGAATTATTACTTTTAATTTGTAAATCAGCATTTGAAAGCATACATTTAGGAGGAAATCTTAATGGAAGACATTAGTATGTACATACGCAGGTTTACAATATCTACAGGTTATTCCCATAACATAAAATCCACAGGATTCTCCAGGCAAGAATACTGGAGTGGGTTGCCATTTCCTTCTCCAATGCATGCATGCATGCTAAGTCGCTTCAGTCGTGTCCAACTCTGTGCGACCCCATGGATGGCAGCCCACCAGGCTCCCCTGTCCACAGGATTCTCCAGGCAAGAATACTGGAGTGGGTTGCCATTCTTAAGTTGTGTAGTAATAGGGTTGGATTCTAGAAATTCTAAAGTCCCTCTACTTTCTAAACTTTCATATATCTGACAGAATTTGTAAGCAAAAACTATTGCTAAATGCTTATTAAATGTTTTGATATTTTCCTTCTAGCAGCTGTTTTGGTTAACTGCTTAATGGAGCTCTGAATGCACTTCTGTATGTGCACATGTATATTTTGTAATCATTAAAAATAAAAGCTTAACTTCACAAGTTGAATTAAGCTATTTAGGAAAGTTTTGATATCCATTACAATATTTTAGCACCCAGTTTAGCTCCCCTCTTCAACTTAAAACCTAGAGACACAACAATGGTATATTATTTTAAGAATGGATTCATTGTCTTTCACTATAAACAGATACTTAGTATGACCAATACGGCAGTACAACCACAACACAGACTCAGGAGAGCTGGGATTTTTAAAAACCACTTTTAATTTGGCAGAAATTCTTAACTATTATGCAATTGCCATCAAACTGATGGCTTCAGGGCTTCCCTGGAGGCTCAGTGATACAGAACCCACCTGCCAATGCAGGAAACAGATCTCACATGCCATGGAGCAACTAAGCCCATTCCCCAGAACTACTGAGCCTGTGCTCTAGAGCCTGGGAACCTCAACTACTGAGCCCACACGCTACAACTACTGAAGCCTGCGTGCCCTAGAACCTGTGCTCTGCAACAAGAGAAGCCACTGCAGTGAGAAGCCTCACACTGCAACTAGCGAGTGGCCCCCGCTTGCTGCAACTAGAGAAAAGCCCATGCAGCAATAAATACCCAGCATAGCCAGAAATGAATAAATAAATAATTTTTAAAAATTGAGAGATATGAGTAGAGGTTAACAAAATCATATGGTCATCCTGAGAAGGGGTGATTTTAATATATTTTATTTACCTTTTAAAGTCATACTTGCTGCAACTTTCCTTCATTGATCTAAGATTTCTTTGAATGGTTTGATGATCAGGCTCCAGGGTTAATTGCTTTCCTGTTATCTTCAGAAAGTTATTGCTTTGGTCATCTGGCATTGTGATTGTTGCCTTTTTGAATGTTGAATTGCTGACATTTATTTCCTCCTGGAAAGTAATTGCATTTATATTTGATTTTTTTGACATGTGAACAAAAATGGAACAAAACAGCAGGATAATGAGCATCCAATTCTAAGTTAATTGTGGCACTGTACATAATTTGTATACATGAATTCTGTTTCAGCATGTAATTTGATCTGAGCTTCACTTCACTAAATTTAAATGAGGTGTCTCACACACACACACACAAAATCACCCTATTTTTATCCATTGTAAACATGCCAACTTTGAGGGCCTTTGGGAAAGTGCACAAAAATAGCAACATAAATTGAAATAAATCCAAGAGGCAAAATTTTAAATTATTTAATAAAATAAAACATGTAGAATCATTTCTTAGTAAGCCTTGGAACATGAGAAAGGTTAAGTTTATTATAAAATTAATATCGAAACTGTTGCACAAGCAAATGCACTGATGTAAGTGCTACAATGCATACTAGATTCTTCCAGATCTCTGTTCCTCAACACATGATCACTAAAAAGATACAGATATACATCACTAAAAAGATATAGATCTGCATGAATTATTTGTGTATCTGTAATACCCACATTTCGGAGAAAGCAATGGCACCCCACTCCAGTACTCTTGCTTGGAAAATCACATGGGCGAGGAGCCTGGTAGGCTGCAGCCCATGGGGTCGCTAAGAGTCTGACACAACTGAGCGACTTCACTTTCACTTTTCACTTTCATGCACTGGAAAAGGAAATGGCAACCCACTCCAGTGTTCTTGCCTGGAGAATCCCAGGGATGGCGGAGCCTGGTGGGCTGCCGTCTATGGGGTTGCACAGAGTCGGACACAACTGAAGTGACTTAGCAGTAGCAGCAGCAGCAGCAATACCCACATTTATCGGGTCCATTATTGTCAATTACAGGTTTTTGTATATTTAAATGATATCAAATTATCTATAAGCAAGATTCTTATTGTGTATCAGTTCATATCATAAGCCACTTTGTTATAAGAAGTCTCACACATAAGTATTAATAAGCCCTACCCTGTTTTACTGATAATTTATGAGGAAGTGAGATATCACGGAGGAAGAACATGATCCCAAAATACTTGGGCTACTCATACTAGCTGCTTCATCTTAGACAGACTACTTTATCTTTCAGAGTCTCAATTTCTTCATCTGTAACCTGAGACTGAGACTTTTATGTGAATTTGCAATGTGCAAAGTATCTCAGTTCAGTTCAGTCACTCATTCCTGTCTTTGCCACTCCACGAACTGCAGCACACCAGGCTTCCCTGTCCATCACCAACTCCTGGAGCTTGCTCAAACTCATGTCCATCAAGTCGGTGATGCCATCTAACCATCTCATCCTCTGTTATCCTTTCTCCTTCTGCCCTCAATCTTTCCGAGCATCAGGGTCCTTTCCAATGAGTCAGTTCTTCTCATCAGGTTGCTAAAGTATTGTAGCTTCAGCTTCAGCATCAGTCCTTCCAATGAATATTCAGTACTGATTTCATTTAGGATGGACTGGTTGGATCTCCTTGCTGTCCAAGGGACTCTCAAGAGTCTTCTCCACCACCACAATTCAAAAGCATCAGTTCTTCGGCACTCAGCTTTCTTTCTTTTTCTTTTTTTTTTCCACAGGTATACATGTGTTCCCCATCCTGAACCCTCCTCCCTCCTCCCTCCCCATACCATCCCTCTGGGTCATCCCAGTGCACCAGCCCCAAGCATCCAGTATCGTGCATCGAACCTAGACTGGCGACTCGTTTCATACATGATATTATACATGTTTCAATGTCATTCTCCCAAATCTTCCCATCCTCTCCCTCTCCCACAGAGTCCATAAGACTGTTCTATACATCAGTGTCTCTTTTGCTGTCTCGTATACAGGGTTATTGTTACCATCTTTCTAAATTCCATATATATGCGTTAGTATACCGTATTGGTGTTTTTCTTTCTGGCTTACTTCACTCTGTATAATAGGCTCCAGTTTCATCCACCTCATTAGGACTGATTCAAATGTATTCTTTTTAATGGCTGAGTAATACTCCATTGTGTATATGTACCACAGCTTTCTTATCCAGTCATCTGCTGATGGACATCTAGGTTGCTTCCATGTCCTGGCTATTATAAACAGTGCTGCGATGAACATTGGGGTACACGTGTCTCTTTTCCTTCTGGTTTCCTCAGTGTGTATGCCCAGCAGTGGGATTGCTGGATCATAAGGCAGTTCTATTTCCAGTTTTTTAAGGAATCTCCACATTTTTCTCCATAGTGGCTGTACTACTTTGCATTCCCACCAACAGTGTAATAGGGTTCCCTTTTCTCCACACCCTCTCCAGCATTTATTACTTGTAGACTTTTGGATCGCAGCCATTCTGACTGGTGTGAAATGGTACCTCATAGTGGTTTTGATTTGCATTTCTCTGATAATGAGTGATGTTGAGCATCTTTTCATGTGTTTGTTAGCCATCTGTATGTCTTCTTTGGAGAAATGTCTATTTAGTTCTTTGGCCCATTTTTTGATTGGGTCATTTATTTTTCTGAAATAGTCCAGCTCTCACATTCATAACATCCTGGTGGCTCAGACAGTGAAAGCATCTGCCTACTATGCGAGAGACCTGGGTTTGATCCCTGGGTCAGGAAGATCTCCTGAAGAAGGAAATGGCAATGAAGGAGCCTGGAAGGCCACAATCCATGGAGTTGCAAAGAGGCGGACACGACTGAGCGACTTCTCTTTCTTTGTTTCTTCTTCCTTCCTGTTTCTCCTTCCTTCCCTCTCTCCCTCCCTCTCTCTATCTCTTTCTTTCTCATCCATACTTGACTACTGGAAAAACAATAGCTTTGACTAGATGAACCTTTGTGGGCAAAGTAATGTCTCTGCTTTTTAATATGCTCTCTGCTGCTGCTGCTGCTGTTAAGTCACTTCAGTCGTGTCCGACTCTGTGTGACCCCATAGACAGCAGCCCACCAGGCTCCCCTGTCCCCGGGATTCTCCAGGCAAGAACACTGGAGTTGGTTGCCATTTCCTTCTCCAATGCATGATAGTGAAAAGTGAAGTAAAGTCACTCAGTCGTGTCCGACTCTTAGCGACCTCATGGACTGCAGCTTACCAGGCTCCTCTGTCCATGGGATTTTCCAGGCAAGAGTACTGGAGTGGAATGCCATTGCCTTCTCCATTAATATGCTCTCTAGGTAGGTCATAACTTTTCTTTCCAGGAGCAAGCGTCTTTTAATTTCATGGCAGCAATTGCCACCTGCAGTAATTTTGGAGCACAAGGAAATAAAGCCTGTCACTGTTTCCATTGTTTCCCCATATATTTGCCATGAAGTGATGGGACTGGATGCCATAATCTTTGTTTTTTGAATGTTGAGTTTTAAGCCAACTTTTTAACTCTTCTCTTTCACTTTCAAGAGGCTCATTAGTTTCTCTTTGCTTTTTGCCAGAAGGATGGTATCATCTGTATAACTGATGTTATTGATATTTCTCCTGGCAATCTTGATTCCAGCTTGTGCTTCAGCCATCCCAGCATTTCACATGATATACTCTGCAAATATGTTAAATAAACAGGGTCACAATATACAGCCTTGACATGATCCTTTCCCAATATGAAAACAGTCCATTGCCCTGGTCCGGTTCTAACTGTTGCTTTTTGACCTGCATACAGGTTCCTCAAGAGGCAGGTAAGGTGTTCTGGTATTCCCATCTGTCTAAGAATTTTCCACAGTTTGTTGCGATCTACATAGTGAAAGACTTTAGGGTAGTCAATGAAGCAGAAGTAGACGTTTTTCTGAAATTCTCTTGTTTTTCCTGTGATCCAACCCATGTTGGCAATTTGGTCTCTGGTTCCTCTGCCTTTTCTAAATCCAGCTTGAACATCTGGAATCTATCAGTTCACATACTGTTGACGTCTAGCTTGGAAAATTTTGAGCATTACTTTGGTAGTGTGTGAGATGAGTGCAATTATTCAGTAGTCTGAACTTTCTTTGGCATTGCCTTTCTTTGGCATTAGAATGAAAACTGACCTTTCCCAGTCCTGTGGCTGTTGCTGAGTTTTCCAAATTTGCTGGCATATTGAGTTCAGCACTTTGACGGCATCATCTTTTAGGATTTGAAGTAGCTCAATTGGAATTCTATCATGTCTACTAGCTTTGTTCATAGTGATGCTTCCTAAGGCCCACTTGACTTCACACTCCAGGATATCTGACTCTAGGTGAGTGATCATACCATTGTGGTTATCTGGCTCATGAAGATATTTTTTGTTTAGTTCTTCTGTGTATTCTTGCCACCTTTTCTTAATATCTGCTTCTTCTCTTAGGTCCAAACTGTTTCTGGTCTGTCCTTTATTGGGCCCATCTTTGCATGAATGTTCCCTCGTGCTTAGTATGCTCTAATATGCTTAAAATGCTAGTTAATAACAGTTGTTAGTATAAACTCTAACAGTTTAGTTAGACTAAACCAAATAGAATGAAGCAGTTTAGAAGCTGAATTTCAGAACAAAACTTCAGAAGCATGGCTTCTGAATACATGGCTGCCCACAAGTATTTCACGTGTGTGTGTATACTTGTGTATTAATATGTGTTTGTGTGTTGCTTAGGCTTCCATGGTAGCTCAGATGGTAAAGAATCTGCCTGTAATATAAGAGACCTGGGTTTGATACCTAGATTGGGAAGATCCTCTGGAGAAGGGAATGCACCCTAAACCAGTATTCTTGCCTGGAGAATTCCATGGACAGAGGAGTCTGGAGGGCTACAGTCTGCGGGGTCTCAAAGAGTAGGACACAACTGAGTGACTAACACTTTCACTATACATATATTTCTTAAGCTGTGAAATAATAGGTTTGGATTCTAGAAATTCTAAAGTCCACCTGCTTTCATATATCATATAGAATTTGTAAACAAAAACTATCACTAAATATTTATTAAGTATTTGATACTTTCGTTCTAGTGGCTGTTTGTGTTAACTGCCTAATGGAGCTCTGAATGTACTTCTATACATGTGCATGTATGTTTATTTTGTGATTATTACAAATTAAAGCTTAATTTTACAATCTGTCACCTATCCAGATGTTTGACAAAATTAAATGACATTGAACATGCATGTTTACTTCAGATAATATGATAGAAATGTTTTGCAAACATGAATTTTAATAACTGCTTAATTGTATGGATAAATGCATGAAATGGGATAATTCCACCGTGATATCACATTTAGTATTTTGAAGTTATTTGTTAAAGCAGACAATACTTCAATGGATAAGTTAGCACACAATTATTTTCATTTATCTTAGACCTTTTCTTTAAAGTAAACTGCTATGTATACTATTTGTGTTTTAAAGTGCACAAACAATTGAAAGCTCTTCATATACAGATTTCCCTTTAGAAAGATGGAACCATTGTATACCAACAGCAATTATCCTGGTGATAAAGCACATTTTTATCAAGGCCTTTGTTAGAATCTTTTTTTTCAAAAGTCTTTCATGTTTTAATGACATGTATTTTACTGATAGTTATTTGTTAGATAGTGAAGTTATGTCTATTGGTAATTTGCATTTATTTTGTCAATTCATTTTGTGAATTTCATTTTGTTTTCTCTTGCCCAGTTTTGTATTTAATTATAAAAACTCCTTGTAGATAAAGAAACAGACTTTATAGATAAAGATACAAGCTTTGTCACACATGCATCCATCAGTATCTTTAAGAAAACTGAATGCAGAGAAATATATGAAATTATAGGTATACTTATGGCTGATTTGCTTTGCTGTACTGAAGAAACCAACACAACATCATAAAGCCATCATCCTCCAATTTAAAAAACAAAAGCAAAACAACAAAAAAAAGAGATTAATTCACAGAAACTATTATGATATATTTAAAGTAGTAAGGGATTAATTGAGTCACTTTTCCATATAATTACTCATAAAAATACTATGTATTTTCAGAAATACTATATTTACTTATATAAATACTATACATATATCCATATTGAGACTTGTACCAATTATCTTTACTACCTCAATATACAATTATGTTGCTATTTTGACATTTTTGTGTAGACAAATTAAATATGTTACTATCAAAGTTAAATTCAATATAATCCTCTTTTATAAATATATAATCTATGTTAGGAAACCCCATGTGTTATTATCAGGTTGGTGCAAAAGTAATTGTGGTTTTGCATTTTTGAAACTTACTGTTTGATATAGGCATACATCCTTAAATGAATGTGGTTGTGTTTAAATCATTTAATGCACATTTCTCACTTTATATTCTTTTTTTGATAAAGACTTATTACTTGCTGTTTATTTTATATTTATTTTACACCAGGGAAATTATGTTAGACAAAAAGCAAATTTGAGAAATTTACTTATTTGAGTTCAAAATGGGTGGTAAAGCAGCTGAGACAACTTGCAATTTCAACAATGCATTTGGCCCAAGAACTGCCAACAAATGTACAGTGCAGTGGTGGTTCGAGGAGTTTTACAAAAGAGACGAGAGACTTGAAGATGAGGAGTGCAATGGCTGGCCATCGAAAATTGGTAACAACCAACTGAGAGCAATCTTCGAAGCTGATTTAAAATTACACGAAAAAGTTGCCGATGTACTCAACTTCAACCACTCTATGGTCGTTTGGCATTTGAAGTGAATTGGAAGGGTGAACAACCTTGATAAATGGGAGCTTCATGAGCAGACTGCATATCAAAAAATCAGCATTTTGAAGTGTTGTTTTCTTTTATTCTATGCAACAACAACAAACTGCTTCTTGATCAGATTGGATTGTGACACACAATGAAAAGTGGATTTTATACAACCAGCAATGACCAGCTCAATGGCTGTACTGAGAAAAAGCTCCAAAGCATTTCTCAAAGACAAACTTGCACCAAAAAATGGACATGGTCACTGGTGGTCTGCTGCCCATCAGATTCACTACAGCCTTCTGAACCTGACGAACCAATGCATCTGAGAAATATGCTCAGCAAATTGATGAGATGCACCAAAAAATGCAATGCCTGCAGCCAGCATTGGTCAACAGTAAGGGTTCAATTCTTCTCCAGGATAACAACCAACAGAGCATTGCACAACCAATGCTTCAAAAGTCTAATAAATTGGGCTATGAATCCTGAAGCAAGGGTGTTTAAACTACAGGAATAAATAAATTTATTTCTCATTGGCAGAAACGTGTTGACTGTAATGGTTCCTCCATGTGTGCATGCTGAGTCGCCATAGTTGTGTCCAACTCTTTGTGACACTGTGGGCTGTATTCCCTGTACATGTGATTCTCCAGACAAGAATACTGGAGTGGGTTATGGTGCGCTTCTTCAGGGGATCTTCCCAACCCAGGTATCGAACCCACATCTCTTGAGTCTCCTGCATTGGGAAGTGGATTCTTTACCACTAGTGCCACCTTGTCGCTCAGTCATGTCCTACTCTTTGTGACTCCATGGATTGCAGCACATCAGGTTTCCCTGTCTTTCACCATCTCCTAGAGTTTGTTCAAACTCACATGCATCAAGTCAGTGATGCCATTCAACCATCTGTCCTATGTTGTACACTTTGCTTCCTGCTTTCAATCTTTCCCAACATCAGGGTCTTTTACAATGAGTTGGCTCTTTGCATCAAGTGGCCAAAGTATTGGAGCTTCAGCTTCAGCATCACTCCTTCCAATGAATATTCAAGGTTGATTTCCTTTAGGACTGGCTGCTTTGATTTTCTTGCTGTCCAAGGGACTCTCAAAAGTCTTCTTCAACACCACAGTTTTAAAGCTTCAATTCTTTGGTGATACAGCCTTCTTTATGGTCCAACTCTCACATCCGTACACAACTACTGGAAAAACCAGAGCTTTGACAGATGGGCCTTTTTTAGGAAAGTATGTCTCTGCTTTTTAATATGCTGCCTAGGTTTGTCATAGCTTTTCTCCCAAGGAGGCTGTGTCTTCTAATTTCATGGCTGAAGTCACCAACCGCAGTGATTCTGGAGTCAAAGAAAGTAAAGTCTATCACTGTTTCCATTGCTCCCCATCTATTTGCCATAAAGTAATGGGACCAGATGCCATGATATTCATGTTGGAATGTTGAGTTTTAAGCCAGCTTTTTCACTCTCCTCTTTCACCTTCATCAAGAGACTTTTAGGTTCCTTTTTGCTTTCTGCACTGAGCTTGTTGTCATCTGCATATCTCAGATTATTGGTATTTCTCTGGACAATCTTGATTCCAGCTTGTGCTTCAATCAGCCTGGAATTTAACATGTACTCTGCATATAAATTAAATAAGTAGGCTGACAATATACAGCCTTGACATAACCCTTTCCCAATTTTGAACCAGTCCATTGTTCCATGTCCAGTTCTAACTGTTCCTTCTTGACCTGCATACAGGTTTCTCTGGAGGCAGGTAGGGTGGTCTGGGATTCCAAACTCTTTAAGAGTTTTCCACAGTTTTATCTGATCCACAAAGCATAGTCAGTAAAGCAGATTTTTTTTTCTGGAATTCCCTTGCTTTTTCTATGATCCAGTGTATGTTGGCATTTTGATCTTATGTTTGCTCTCATGTGAATGTGTGCAATTGTGTGGTAGTCTGAACATTCTTTGGCATTGCCTTTCTTTGGGATTGGAATGAAAACTGACCTTTTCCAGTTCTGTGGCCACTGCTGAGTTTTCCAAATTTGCTGGCATACTGAGTGTAGCAATTTCACAGCATCATCTTTCAGGATTTGAAATAGCTCAGTTGGAATTTCATCACCTCCACTAGTTTTGTTCATAGCAATGCTTCTTAAGGCCCACTGGATTTCATACTTCAAAATGTCTGGCTCTAGATGAGTGATCACACCATCATGGTTATCTGGGTCATTAAGGTCTTTTTTGTATAGTTCTTCTGTGTATTTCTGCCACTTCTTTTTAGTATCTTCTGCTTCTGTTCCATACTGCTTCTTCTTTATTGTGCTGAGTAAAGGACAGAAACAGTATAACAAACCACTTCAGAATTCTTGCCTTGAGAACCCCATGAACAGTATGAAAAGGCAAAAAAATATGACACTGGAAGATGAACTAGCCAGGTTAGTAGGTACTGAATATGCTACTGGAGAAAAGTGGAAAATCGCTCCAGAAAGAATGAAGATGCTGAGGCAAAGTGGAAACAATGCCCAGTTGTGGATGTGTCTTGTAGTGCAAGTAAAGTCCGATGCTGTAAAGTACAATACTGCATAGGAACCTGGAATGTTAGGTCCATGAATCAAGGTAAATTGGAAGTGGTCAAACAGGAGATGACAAGAGTGAATATCGGCATTTCAGGAATCAGTGAACTAAAATGGACTGGGATGGGCAAATTTAATTCAGATGATCATTATATCTACTTCTTTGGGCAAGAATTTCTTAGAAGAAATGGAGTAGCCCTCATAGTCAACAAATGAGTCCAGAATGCAGTACTTAGGTGCAGTCTCAAAAACGACAGAATGATCTCGGTTTGTTTCCACGGCAAACCATTCAATATCACAGTAATCCAAGTTTATGCTTCAACCACTAATGCCCAAGAAGTTGAAGTTGAACGATTCTATGAAGACCTACAAAACCTTCTAGTACTAGCGCCAAAAAAATGTCCTTTTATCTTAGGCGAGTGGAATGCAAAAGTAGGAAATTAAGAGATATCTGGATTAACAGGTAAGTTTGACCTTGGAGTACAAAATGAAGCAGGGCAAAGACTGACAGCAGTTTGCCAAGAGAACGTGCTGGCAAGAGCAAATAAACTCTTTCAGCAACATACAAGAGACAAGTCTACACATAGGCATAACCAGATGGTAAATACCAAAATCAGATTAAGATAGTCTTTTCAGCTGAAGATGGAAAAGCTCTACACAGTCAGCCAAAAACAAGACTGGGAGCTGACTGTGACTCAGTTCATGAACTCCTTATTGAAAAATTCAGACTTAAATTGAAGAAAGTAGGAAAACCACTAGACCATTCAGAGATGACCTAAGTCAAATCCCTTTTTATTATACAGTGGAAGTGACAAATAGATTCAAGGGATTAGACCTGATAGAGACAGCACCTGAAGAACTACAGATGGAGGTTTGTAACATTGTACAGGAGACTGACCAAAACCATCCCAAGAAAAAGAAATTGCAAAAGGCAAAATGTTTGTCTGATAAGGCCTTACAAATAGCTGAGAAAAGAAGTGGATGCTAAAGGAAAAAAGGAAAGGTATATCTATCTGAATGCAGAGTTCCAAAGAACATCAAGGTGAGGAGAAAGCCTTCTTATGTGAACAATGCAAAGAAATAGAGGAAAACAATAGAATGGGAAAGACTAGAGGTCTCTTCAAGAAAATTAGAGATACCAAGGGAATATTTCATGCAAAGATGGGGCACAGTAAAGGGCAGAAATGGTATGGAACAAACAGAAGCACCACCTAATGGTTCCCAATTTGGTTAACAAAAATGTGTTTGAGCCCATTTACAATGATTTAAAATTAATGGTCTGATACCACAATTATATTTCACCAACCTAATAAATAAACCTTATTTTATTTTCTAAATTGTTTTGTTAAAATTCTGCATTGATATTTGTTCATTGTAAAAAATCTAAAATTATATGACAAAATACAATATCAAATACTGTCTATTTACAAAAAAGTAAACAAAAAATCTCCAATTCATTCCTGTCCCCAGAAGTAATACTATATATATATTATTCTGACAATTATTTTGTAATTTGAGTTCTTATAGAAATCATTCTTTTTAATGCATACTTATATTTCCATAGATTGGATTATTACATCTGTTTATGTAAATAATACAATACTGAACATGATTTTTATAAACAATTCTATAAAGTGCTCTTTCTTTCTTTCTTTTTTTTCTTTTTGCTTATATAAGCAATGCTCCAATGAAGCATTTTATAAAAACATATTTTGTATACACATGATTTTTTTTTTTTAGGATAAAATCCTAGAAGGAAATGTTGGGTCAGTGATTATGTGTATTATATTTTTTGACTGATATACGTATAAATTGCTCTCTTAAACACAATATTACTGTTCATTCTCAACAACAAGATGTGGAAGTACTTATTTCACCACACCTTTGTTTTTAAAAAATTGGATATGTGAATAACATCTTGTTTTTGTATTAATTTACTTGCTCCTAAATAGCATCACCCTTGAATATTAGAACACATTTTCATTTCTCAAAATTTAAATATGTTTTATCTAGCTGCTTTTTTTTTAATCAGTAATAATGACTCTGAAACAAATGGCATTTACACTGTTAGGCAAGGAAAAAAAAATTTTTTTCATGAGAAAGAGAAAAGGAGGGCAAAATGATTCAATTATTCTCAGTAAAACTAGTGGGAATCAATGCAAGTGGGTCAGAAGGGCACTACTTCAATCCAGAAACAATCTGTTCTGAATGTAGATAAAGTGTGTTTGTGTTTGGATAATTAGTTCAATGTAGATAACGTCTATTCATCCTAAAAAAGGCTATCAACTAATAAATTTATAAACAGATCTGACAGGCTTATTTTTGCTCTGGGCAAGGGCATTATAAGTCACAGCAGCCATAGGAGAATGGGAAAAACATCTTAAGTCCACTCAAGTGATGACTGTAGTGTGACTTTAGAACAGAAGATTGAGTTTAAGCTCTAAAGAAGGTTTCCACATTATAAAGGTGGTAAAACACACATTTAAAAACACTGGATTAAGGCACTAATGTAGCAGATGAATATCAGTCCAATATTAATACATGCTTAAATTATAGTGGTACTTCAGAAATTTATCTCTCCACAGTGAAAGCTGCAATCACTTTTGTGCATTACAAAATATTAATGATATTTGAAATTCAGCTTATTTTTCAATTTGATCAGAAGTGAAATAATGGGATATTTTCACATAATAAATAAATTATCATCTTTCCTAATTAATTTGGAAATCAATACCTATAATAGGAATTACTAGGGCTTCATTAACCTCAGATTCACAAATGACATTTGATATCTATTTTCTGACCATAGGAGATTCATATAAAATTTGGAGTGTTATTCTAGTAGTTGAGACAGCTAAGATACTAAATTAGTCTTACAATTATAAATTCCAAGTAATTTTGTTTAATATTATCAAAAAGAGAGGCAGGAAAGTTTACTTTAATTTACCCTAAAAGATAGTATGTATTCCTGAACTCAAATCTTACTTGTGTATGTGAAAATATCCTTATATTTTCTTCTTAGTACATAACAAATAACACTTATTTAAAGAGTATACTGCAACCAATATTAATATATTTAAGGATATTTATTCACATAGTAGTAAGTGCCTTTCTTGTACATCCAAAATAAACACAAATTATTGTTTTTTTTTCCTGGATGGAATGGCCAGTTTGGTGAGCCCTTAAATCCCAGGGACAGAAGAGCCTAGTACGCTAGTCCATGGGGTCGCAAAGAGTCAGACACGGCTGAGCACTTCACTTCGTGGTCACAGTCTTTTCTAATATAGTTTTCCTAGAAAGTGTTTAGCCACATACATTGCTACAACTATTACTCTTTTGATAAATGACAAATGGAGGGGATCGATGAAGATAGTGGAGTAGGAGGAAGGCACCTCCCCTCACAAGCAATTCAAAAATACCTCTACATGTGAAATGACAAGGTGGAAACTGACAGAAAGACTCCATTTACAAACAAAGCTATAAGATATAAGAATAAGTAGGAAGGGGAGAGAAAGGATCAGACTGGGACCTGTGCCCCAGGGAAGGTGACTCAGAGGAAAAGAGAAAATAAAGGGCTGGGCATCCACCCTCAGAGTGAGCAATTAGAGTCCCATACTGGGGCACCCTTGTCCTGAGGTCCAAAAGAGAGGAAATCACCCCCCACCCCGAAGCCCCAGTTGGGTGGAGGGTCACTGGGACCAACGAGAGGGCTGTAGAAGCCTGGACTTTGATTGAGAGGAGTATGTGGGTGTTGGTGGGCTCTGGAGGCAAGGCAGAAAAGACAGACTGAAAACTCACAGGGAGCTGCCCCCTTTTTCTGTTGCCACTTCAACGCATGATCCAGCCTGAGTCAAATGAACTCTCTAGCTCCACTTGCTTCCTGTCATAGCTCACCACCGAGCAAGGGCTACCTCAAGCAGGGAGAGTGCCTGGTCCCAGGACACAGAGGCAACTCTAACTGGCATAAGCAGCATCTTAGTGGGCAGGGATGACCGCTACTGGAGTTCACGCAGGGAGCGCACCATGGGGTGGTCTCCAGTCTCTGACAGTGGCCAAGACAGCCCCAACCCATGTCCAAGTGCATGCTGAGAGCCCAGGAGGGCCCTGCCTACGTTATGACACAGCTCTACAACAGAAAGGAGGGGGGGAGGCGGGGCTAAGCTTGGGGAAGTGATCACCAAAGAGGGGCAAAAGAGACTCAGATGCAATGGGGGCAGCCATTGCTGACACTTGCACAGGCTACATGTTGGAAACAGCCTAGACCTCTATCTCTAATTGGCCTGCCACAGTCTGTACCCTATCACGAACTGAGGGCTCCAACCTCTGGAGCAAACGTATCAGAGCTGCGAGAGGGGAGAATACACACTTAAAGGGAACATAGACACCTGGCTGTAGACACTTGGGGCTTCAGCTCCATCACCTTGGGATTCAACATCACCCCAATAGGAAGGCAATGAACACTGAGGAAAGGAGATGCCCCACCATCTGCCTGGCTCTGGCCCTAAACACACTGTCTTCTACCCCACTTCCTATCAAGGTGATAACTGCCAGAATCCCCTGAGGAGAGACATAGCTTCTGTTCACATCAAATCCAGCAATTCCACCAAAGACAATAGGCATACACTAACTGTATAAGGAAATTCACACATAAGGAACCCCTTCAAGATGCGATAGTTTACTGATCAAAGTAGTCTCCATTGAATAAGTAAGAAAAAAAACAAAACTCCAGAAAAAACAAATACTGAAAGAGAAATAAACTTACCAGATAAAGAATTTAAAGCATCACTAACAAGATAAATTAATTAGGGGAAAGAACAGAAAAAATAAATATTTTAGAGTGACGTCAATCTAAGTTTAACAATGTAGTGATGGTGGGTTAAGAGTGATATTTGATATTAAGAAGCAGATAAATGCACAAATGAAAATTCTTTGAAGCCTAATACATTTACTGGAGCCTAAGTTTAGTCAGGATAAAATGTGAGCTAAAATGAATGAGTTCCTGAACTATAAACAGAATAAGTATTCAAAGAGAAGGAAGAACAATGAGCAGACCATTTAGTTAACAGAGGAAGATCTATTTGCTCATGAAAGAGAGAAGATAACCAACATGCATTTGATACTTTCCTTCAGTGTCATTAAAACTTTTTCTTATTTAATTTTTAATTGAAAATAAAAGACAGATTGGCTAGTCTGATAAGCCATATTTATAATTCTAAATGATCTGTCTACTTTGACCTTTTAATCTTAAAAAATCCAAAACCCAGACTAATTCTAATTGCTGTACTTAAAACAACTTAATAAGACACCTGGTGACAGAGTCCAAATACAGGTGTAAAAGAAAACACGATGTGACAAATTTAAATCTTTCACTCTTGCACTGAATCCCTTAGCTTCATCTAATGAATGACATACCAATTCTTGAAAATGACATAGCTAGATATTTTGAAACTCCTGAAATATTTATCTCTTCATTATATTCTATTAATTACAAAATGAATAGCTTTTTAGTTACACGAAATGTAATTGAAATTTGTATATTTACTGAGATGCTTGTAGATTTCATCCATGTGGATAAGTCACCTATGGGAGAAAAAGAAATGACTCTCAACAAAAAGTTCTGAAATCTTTATCTACTGCAAAAAAATGAGAAGTACAGACATCTGACCTTGTGTACCCTAACAAGCCTATTCAGTGTTCATGGAATTATCATATGCAATATTGATGGAAATACAATCACCCATAGGTGGAGTCAAAACTACGTGGGTTTCAATTTCTGCCGTAACTATTTGGGTGACACAGATAGTTTTTCTACCTGTTTGAACCTTGTTCACCAATGTGACTAAAAACGGGATTATAATATGCACATCATCAATTAAACTTTTCCAACATCTCTACTCCCTAGTGTAATTTTTTTTTTTTTGAGCATTTGTTTTATTTTGGCAAAGTTTTAAGCTTTATAGTTACAGCTGTGAGTACAAACACATAACTAAAGGCTCTACTTTCAAGATTTACATATCAGTGAGAGAACAGCAATAAATAATCAAATAAATAATTGTCAGAGAATGATAAGGGCTAACAAGAAAATAAAACTAGGTCATGGGAGATAGTGGCTGAGAGGAGAGGGTTGATATTAGATGTCCTAGTTAAGAACTCTATGCTGAATGGCACTTGAGCCAAGAACTAAATGATAAATGGAGTGAACCATGTGATAGCCTAAAGATCTCAGTAAAATCTAGAAAAATAAAATTGTTCAGGCAGGGTGGGGGACGTGCAAAATGTGTAGTGGGAAGGGATACAGAATTATAATTTTTGATAGATTTAAATGAGATCAGTGTGGCTGGACAAATAATGAATGTGAGAGTATAGATTAAGATAAGGCTTTAGGAGAGAACATGGGTTAGGTCATACAGAGTGGCCTTTTAAAAAGTTTGAGATTTTATTTTGATTACAATAAACACATTTGCCGAGGCAGGGGTTGACTAGCACTTTTTAAAAAACTTTTTATTTCATATTGGCTTATAGCTAATTAACAATGCTGTGATAGTTTCATGTGGACAGCAATGGGATTTGGCCATACATATACATGTACCCATTCTGCCCTAAACTCCCTCCCATCTAGGCTTCCACATAATGTTGAGCAGAGTTCTCTATGCTATGCAGTAGGTCCTTGTTGGTTATCTATTTTAAATACTAACAGACCAGTGTGTACACGTCCATCCCAAACTCCCTAACTATTCCTTTCCCTCGTGTTTCTCCATAGGAGATCACTCCTGTCTTTGTATGAAAAGAAAAAACAGACACAAAGCAAGTATTTTTAATATATTTTCTTATGGAGTAATTTTGATTCAACATGTGATCATTTATAACAACCACCTGGCATCTGCAGACCTACCTACCTCCAACTTCTTTACCCTTTAATCTATCCATTTTAGACTCTAATATTGAAAAATGATAAGGCTTTGTGAGGAAGAAATTAAATGTTAAGAATATATATATACACATACATATATGAATACATATATACTCATCAACTTTGCTGCATAACAGGAAAATAAACAAACTCTCATTTAAATACTCTCATAACATACATGGAAGGAAAAGTAATGACCAACCTAGATGGATGTGAGAGTTGGACTGTGAAGAAAGCTGAGCGCGCAAAGAATTGATGCTTTTGAACTGTGGTGTTGGAGAAGACTCTTGAGAGTCCCTTGGACTGCAAGGAGATCCAACCAGTCCATTCTGAAGGAGATCAGCCCTGAGATTTCTTTGGAAGGAATGATGCTAAAGCTGAAACTCCAGTACTTTGGCCACCTCATGCGAAGAGTTGACTCATTGGAAAAGAGTCTGATGCTGGGAAGGATTGGGGGCAGGAGGAGAAGGGGATGGCAGAGGATAAGATGGCTGGATGGCATCACTGACTCGATGGACGTGAGTCTGAGTGAGCTCCGGGAGTTGGTGATGGACAGGGAGGCCTGGTGTGCTGCGATTCATGGGGTTACAAAGAGTCGGACACGACTGAGTGGCTGAACTGAACTGAACTGAATGGATCAATTAGAGAGGTTGTACTGACTCAGCCGACTTAAAATCTCTACAGAATAGATGGGCCTGGGTTGGCTGCTGAGTCATTAATACCAATAGGCTAGCAAGGGCATCTGCTACTCATGGAAACGGCATAGGTGCAAGAGTGTAGACTCTAAATGGGCACACTTCACTTTCGCATACGTTTTATAGGCAACAGTGAGTCAAATAGCCATGCCTGGAGGCAAGAGACAAAGGAATACACTCTGTCTTCCAAAGGAGGAAATGTAAACTTACACAGCAAAGAGAGCATACACAGGAGAACTGAGAACTATGGAAAACATTTCAGTCTAAGGGATTAAAGGTTTGATTTTCCATAGTGCCACAAGAACATTAAAAGGAAAAATAAGTAAAAAAGAAAAAAGTCCTTTCTCACTCAGAATCCTCAGTTTCAAATGTCATGTATGTTATGTTGTTTGCTATCATATATTCAAGCATGAGTGAATAAACTGTGTTCATCATTTCGTACTTCCCTGGAAACCTATGCTCCACACTCATTGATTAAAACATTTTAATGACTCTGATTGTAATTAAACACAAGCATGATTTCCCACATCACAGTTTAAGCTTAAAATCCTCAGCTTTCTATAGCTTCCTGAGTTGGTGTTAACCATACCATTTTACACCTCTACACATTTGTGTCTGTCATTTTCTCTACTATAAAATATCTTCCAAAAAGTAGATATTCAGTAACCTTAGGGAATTAAAGTACTAAAGAGATAACACAAGGAATAAAATATCATTTCATTTACTAAATGAAAACAAAGTGTAAAGTGTTAGTTGCTTAGTCATGTCTAACTCTTTGTGACCCCGTGAACCGTAGCCTGCCAGGCTCCACTGTCCATGGGATTCTTCAGGCAAGAATACGAAAGTTTCAGGGAAGGCTGATACTAGGTTGTCAATATGCTTAATTAATAATATTGATATTCATGGTCTGAATCTAGTTTTAGTGAACTCTACAGGGCTCTGTCATTGGATTGGGAAAGGTCATGTAGCTAGAATGAGCCTATCCGGGAAGCAGGGTATAGTAAGTTCTAATAGAGAATCCATATTGAGTGTCCTTGTCTCAGGGTGTTCCATTCCTGTATCCTTGGTTCTCGATTCAAGAGAGAAAGTGTGTCCTCTATTGCCCAAGAGAGGGCAGAGGAGTGGAACCCGTGCTTAGTCTTTAGGATTATTTGCTGTGAGGCAACTTTTGGCAATGGGGAATATCCTTATGTAATGCTTTGCATTCAACTGTAAAACTGCATTAAACTCTAGCTTCAGAGGCATTGCCATTAAAGTCCTGTTCATCTTCTTTAGGAATTAAATTTGACTGTCGCCCTAGTGCAATTATAAGTGTTATTACATGGGGAAAAAAAAAAAAAACAACTTGATAAGTGAAATCAAAATGCATCTCTCCAGCAGGCAAATTTCCTTAGTGATGAGGATTTGAGGGCTCACATTTTAAGCAAGTATTTCTTTTGTCCCACATTGATTGTACAAATTATCTTACACGTCATGAATTAGATTTCTGAATGTGCTTTGAGGGACTCTGGATGTATGTCTTGGTCATTAAAAGTGTAGTAAAACTGAAATTATTGCAAAGACATGCGACTACTTTGTTAAGTAATGAAAGTGTAATAAACAAAGTTAATTAAAGTCAATTCATCCCTAGGAATGAATTTTGCTACACTCCCAGTAGGGGATTAGGGAAACTCGTTTAAAAAAATTGTTACATGTCATTTTTGTTTTATATACTTAAAATTATTTTATAATTTGAACTCATTTCCTTTTTAAAATTTTTCTAAACATATGGATGGATTAATGTACAAACCCCACCATTCATACTCCACTTTTATCTAAGATAGGTCATTATATTTTTGGAATACTTCTAATTTTAAATTATATGTATGTACTTGAGATCTGTATGTTTTTTGTAACATTTTGTAATACATTTAGCTGTTTCATTTTTGTATATTCTCCAGATTTTTCAAATGTAATATTAAAGCTATATATTTATAATCTAAGTCAGCTAGCTTTGAGTTTTTTTTTTTAATTTTATTTTATTTTTAAACTTTACAATATTGTATTAGTTTTGCCAAATATCAAAATGAATCCACCACAGGTATACCTGTGTTCCCCATCCTGAACCCTCCTCCCTCCTCCCTCCCCATACCCTCCCTCTGGGTCGTCCCATTGCACCAGCCCCAGAAAGAAAAACACCAATACAGTATACTAGCTTTGAGTTTTGATCATGGAAATTAAAACACAGTTAAATTTTTAATCCAAATCATACCAAACCAAAATTTAAAAATCATATATAGCATATTGTATATCTACTGGACTATTTAAGAGAGATAATTTGATAATTGGTTCTCTTGGAAATTTTATGTTAAAACAATTAGTATCAATCTATTTATTATTCAATCTAAAATAGCTCTTTAATGGATGACTTCTAACAGGAGCACAGTGCTTTTATGCTTTCTCATTTTATCAGCCTTATATTTTCCATCAAGCATAAAAAAGCAATGCTTTAAAAACAAATTATTTCCTTTTATGTACATGATTGACTCAAGTAATTGTGAAGGTTAAGACAATGCACATTTTCATAGAAAAATGGATAAATAAATCTCAGGAGACTTAATTTCCAGTTTTGCTTGAGTTGTCTGCTAGGAGGTGAAAAGCAATGAGTTCTCAAAATGTAGTAATATGGAAGTGAATCACATCATATTTTAAAATAACATTTTTTTTTCCTTAAATCTTACATTTGAAGTTTAAACTCATACATTTTTATGGAGTTTAAGAATGCATCACTGAAGGTGTATGAACATGCATAGTAGTATGATTATTTAAAATATTTTCCTTGATCCAAAATTTGTGATTCCACAAATACATGGTTTGTACCTATCCATATGTACCTATCCATATGCTAACACGGAGAAGGAAATGGCAACCCACTCCAGTGTTCTTGCCTGGAGAATCCCAGGGACCGGGGAGCCTGGTGGGCTGCCGTCTATGGGGTCACACAGAGTCGGACACGACTGAGGTGACTTAGCAGCAGCAGCATACGCTAACAAAATGAACTCTGTATCTAAGATTATTGTATCTTGTTAATTATCTCTTTTAGCTAGTTTACAACCATGATCCTCTCATTTATGTTATGTCTGGTTCTGATTGATTTTACATTGTACTTGAAGTAGAAAAACCTTAGGCAAAGACTTGGAATTTATTTTAAATTATCTATCACAGAACTGTAGTTGTGAACTCCAGGTACCCTATTCCCCATCTTATCTTCCACCTCAATGGCCAATAATCCTTGAACCCCTTTAGAGTTTGATTCTTTTCTATCATACTAAAAAAAAAAAAATAGTGTAGTTACTTGTTCCCTCTGTACTTTGACCTTTAGTACTCTTGCCTGGAAAATCCCACGTACTGAAGAGCCTGGTAGGCTTCAGTCCATGGTGTTGCTAAGAGTCGGGCACAACTGAGCAACTTCACTTTCACTTTTCACTTTCATGCGTTGGAGAAGGAAATGGCAACCCATTCCAGTGTTCTTGCCTGGAGAATCCCAGGGACAGAGGAGCCTAGTGGGCTGCCGTCTGTGGGGTCGCACAGAGTCGGACACGACTGAAGCGACTTAACAGCAGCAGCTGCATGTTGTCACTCTTGGGGATTCCTTCTCTTTCACAACTTTAATTCCAATCTATATACAGATAACTCTCAAATTTATAATTCTATTCTTGAACTCTCCTTCAAGATCTAGACATACGTACTGAAGTTCCTATTTGCTCTCTGCTAGTAAATGTCTCAAAATTTGCTCTTCACATCCAAAACCAAAACCAAACCTTTGATCTTTCATTCAGTCAAATCAAGATGTTTTCAAGTATTACTTTATAGTTTCTTACAGAATCTTACAGTTCCTTTGTGTGTATGTGTGCTGACTCACTTCGTGTTGCATTCTTTGTGACCCTGTGGACTGTAGCCCACCAGGTTTATCTTTCCATGGGATTCTCCAGCAAAGAATACTGGAGTGGGTTGCTTTGCCCTCCTCCAGGGGATCTTCCTGACCCAGGGATGGAACCCGCATCTCCTGCATTGCTGGAGATTCTTTACTTCTGAGTCACTGGGGAAGCCCATAGTTCCTTTATAAGGAATCAGATATTGAAATTGTACATGCATCTCAATTATCTGATTGATACTTGTCTTTCCTATTACAGTATAAACCCTTTAAGAGAAAAAGAATGTTCTGGTCAACATTTGTCTCTTAGTCAACACTCACATACTCTTTATTTAATAGAGTGTGGGGATGTAACGGAGAAGGCAATGGCAACCCACTTCAGTACTCTTGCCTGGACAATCCCATGGACAGAGGAGCCTGGTAGGCTGCAGTCCATGGGGTCGCTACGAGTCAGACACGACTGAGTGACTTCACTTTCACTTTTCACTTTCATGCATTGGAGAAGGAAATGGCAACCCACTCTAATGTTCTTGCCTGGAGAGCCCCACAGACGGGGGAGCCTGGTGGGCTTCGGTCTATGGGGTGGCACAGAGTTGGACACAACTGAAGTGACTTAGGGGATGTAATAGGCATTTGAAAAATATTTATTGAGCATTGAGTGAAGTGATTCTGGAAGATGAATATCAATAAGAAAAATTGACTGCAAAATATTCCTCTAAATTTTGTGACACCAGTAGCCTAGCAAGTAAGAATTATGATTTTTATTAGGCAACAAGTAAACAGTTGTACATTAAAAATTCATTAGTAATATCAAATTAAAATCCTCAAAATTAAATATCTTCATTTTATACATATATATATATATATATATATATATATATATGGAGAAGGCGAAGGCACCCCACTCCAGTACTCACCTGGTAAATCCCATGGATGGAGGAGCCTGGTAGGCTGCAGTCCATGGGGTCACGAAAAGTCAGACATGACTGAGCGACTTCACTTTCACTTTTCACTTTCATGCATTGGAGGAGGAAATGGCAACCCACTCCAGTGTTCTTGCCTGGAGAATCCCAGGGACAGGGGAGTCTGGTGGGCTGCCATCTATGGGGTCATACAGAGTTGGACACAACAGAACTGACTTAGCAGTATCTATATATATATATGTATATATATATAATAGATGCTAGATGGATAGATACATACATGCATATATAATTTTTTCAAGATGAACCTTAGGTTCAGAGGCATGTGGCAAGCTTAGGGAAGTTTTGAAGTTTGGGAGATTTTTCTGTAAAAACATATTGAGAATTTCAACACTAGTTTTGGTTTTTGTCCTTTAAATCTTCTTATTCTTAAAAAAAAAAAAAGAAATCCAATAATTCCCAGTGCATGACTTAGGAGAAATGGCACAACGTGTGATTGATCCTTGGTAGTTTTAGGTTTCAGTTGCACTCTGGACATAAATTTTCTCTGTCAAACAATCTTCATTAAGGGCATGCTGGTGTCTCTTCAAAGAGATGAAAGGACAATTTAAATCAATAGGTCCCTAGAGCTCTAAATAATTTAATTCCTTCATATGATTAAACACTTTATCCTTAAAGATTCTATTCCCTTGGCTTAACATGGAAAAATATTCAGCATTTGCTTTTATGTATATATATATATTGCTTATATATATATATATACACACACACATACATACATACACACAAGCACAATAATAAAATCACTTCTTTTTCAAGCAGCAGCCTGTATATTTTTAAGGAGTAAATATTCAATCTTCAGAAGAAATAGCATTAGAAATTTACAAATTTATTTCAGGAAAGTGGAGAACACATTTAATAAAATAGGAAGGGTTTTTTTTTTTTTTTTTTTTTGCATTATTCTAACAAAATGTCCAATTTAAAAATAACATAGAACTCTTATCACAAATAAATTATCAATTAGCCTTATATCAAGTAACAGAACAGTAAAAAAAAAAAAATACATGACATAATAAGGTTAACATACTTAAATAAATGGCTTTCCTCTGTTTCTCTCTTTCCAATGTATTTGATGAAACAGAAGTCCTATAATAAGTTTTGAGACTCTATTCTGTCTGCAGATATCTTCAGTTGTTAAAATTCATGCAGTAAGTTGAAGCTTTATGGCTATGTTATAGCTATTTTGGATCAACAATATTCTGGTTATATTGTATTAATATTTTTAAAAATATCAAAGTAATAAGAGTTACTGATTAATTACAATTTACTCACAATTCCCTTAAATCTACTTGAAATTCAATGAATTCTTGCTTTTAGCATTCCCTATGTAGCTGTTCAATTTTCTTTCCTTTTTTTCAATGAGAGCAAATATTTCTTTAGTACTTTCTCTATTCTAGGTGTTTTGCTAAAGAGGTATGCGTTGTTTTACTTAGTCCTCTCAACTTCAGAACACAGAAAATGGTTTGTCCTAATGTTATAAATTGGAGAAGGCAATGGCACCCCACTCCAGTACTCTTGCCTGGAAAATCCCACGGACAGAGGAGCCTGGTAGGCTGCAGTCCATGGGGTCTCGAAGAGTCGGACACGACTGAGCGACTTCACTTTCACTTTTCACTTTCATGTATTGGAGAAGGAAATGGCAACCCACTCCAGTGTTCTTGCCTGGAGAATCCCAGGGATGGGGGAGCCTGGTGGGCTGCAGTCTATGGGGTTGCACAGAGTCGGACACGACTGAATCGACTTAGCAGCAGCAGCAGCAATGTTATAAATGGAATATGGAAATTAAGAAACAATTATATTTTTTTTTTCACAGAAGAGGACAAGAATACTTTTACCCATGGCAGTCACCAGATGTACACTTTACTCTCTACATTCCTTTATACCTTCAAGCAATTCTTTTCAAACTGTGTTTAAGAAGCATTTGCGATTCATTTTTTTAAAAAGTTACCTATTCTCTAAAACAGCACTGAAAAACACTGCCTTAGGGTTAAAGTTTCAGATAGAAATAAAACACAACATCCTAATTACTTTTTTGTTTAGATTTTTTCATGTGGACCATTTTAAAGTCTTCATTGAATTTGTTACAATATTGCTTCTGCTTTATGTTTTGATTTTTTGACTCTGAGGCATGTGAGATCTTGGCTCCTCAGCCAGGAATTGAACCTGCATGTCTTGTATTGGAAGGTGAAGTCTTAACCCCTGGACCACCAGGGAAGTCCCCCATCCCAATTACTTTTGAATATCACCAGTTTGATTCCAAATCTAGGCTTATTATTTATGTACCTCTGAAAGTAAAAATATTTCACTGTATATTTATGTGAAATATATTAGTCTTCTAGACATATACATATATCCTTAATCATGGCTATGGCTTCATGTTATATCAGCCTCTCTAACTGCCTGGGTTTTTTTATTTTCAATTTTCTTTTTCTGTTTCTATCTTTACATAACACTGGAAATAATTGACTTTTTATGTCAGTTATGATTGTTTAATGCATAGAATATGCCACTATAATTTCTTATCATTAGTTGACATAGTATATTTTTTCTGTGTTTAGGATGCAATATTGATTGTCTTATGTAGAAACTACCTATATTTGTTGTTTCATTTTCATTCAACTGGTCTTTCAATGTAAATTCTAAGCTAAATGTGTGGATTTCTAATTTACTGTTTCTGAAGAGATTAATTTTCATGATAATTAACATTTTACAAAGAAACTGTCACCTTTAAAAATTTGTAAAAATGTCAATAGGTTAATTGGTTTTCTGTTTCTTTTTTTCATATATTTAATAAATTAATAGAGTGAATTTTTTAAGTATAATTTTGTAGTTTAGAATCATGTGCTTGTGTAACATGGATATACTGATCATAAATAATTCTGATTCATTGATTTGATTCTGTATTTTAAGGTAAAGCTTTTAATCAGACTTAATTGCGAATGTAAATTCTGAAAAGTATTAAAGAGGAACCTTTAAAACAGCACTGAAAAACAATGTCTCAAAAAGTGAAAATTAAAAAAAAAAAAAGTGAAAATTATAAAGGTAACACATATCATTCTAGTTTCTTTTGACTGTCTCCAGATTAAAAAAATAGCTACTGATATCTCACTACATAGAAATGAATGTGCTCAGTGCACAGATACACATTCTACCCTTAATAAATTATTAAACAGGAATGACATGTGCCTAAGTGTCTTAGTCTGTTCAGGAAGTCATAGTCATATCAAAATACCACAGATAGCAGGCTTAAACAGTAAGAATGTACTTGTTACAGTTTTGGAGATAGGGAATTCCAAGATTAAGATGCTAGCCAGTTATGTCTCCTGGTGAGGGTTTTCTTCCTTAGTTGAAGACAGTAATCTCTTGCTATGGCCTCACATGATGAAGAAAGAAATGGCGACAGAGATAGAGACAGAAGCTGACAGAGTTTTATTGTAAGGAACTGGCTCACACAATTATGGAGACTGAGAAGTCCTAGACTCTGCAATTTACAAACTAGAAATCTAGCAGAAAATAATGCAAACTCCAATTTAAGTCCAAAGGTAAAAGAAGACTCGAGTTCAGTTCAGTCGCTCAGTCATGTCCGACTGCCACCACCCCATGGACTGCAACATGACAGGCTTTCCTGTCCATCAACAACTCCTGGTGCTTGTTCAAACTTATGCCCATCAACCTGGTGATGCCATCCAACCATCTCATCCTGTCATCCCCTTCTCCTCCTGCCTTCAGTCTTTCCCAGCATCAAGGTCTTTTACAATGAGTCTGTTCTTCCAACCAGGGGGTCAAAGTATTGGAGCTTCAAAGCTGAAGCTGATTTAGCATCAGTCATTCCAATGAATATTCAGGTTGATTTCCTTTAGGATTGACCGGTTTGATCTCTTTACAGTCCAAGGGACTCTCAAGAGTCTTCTCCAACATTGTATTTCAAAGGCATCAATTCTTCAGCACTCAGCCTTCTTTATGGTTCAACTCTCACATTCATACATGACTACTGGAAAAACTGTAGCTTTGAATAGACAGACTTTGTTGGCAAAGTAATATCTCTGCTTTCTAATATGCTGTCTGGGTTTGTCACAGATTTTCTTCTAAGGAGCAAGCGTCTTTTAATTTCATGGCTGCAGTCATCACCATCTGCAGTGATTTTGGAGCACAAGAAAATAAAGTCTGTCACTGTTTCCATTATTTCCTCATCTATTTGACATTAAGTTTGGGAACGGACACCATGATATTTGTTTTTTGAATGTTGAGTTTCAAGCCAGTTATTTCACTCTCCCCTTTCACTTTTATCAAGAGGCTGTTCAGTTCCTCTTTGCTTTGTGTCATAAAGGTGGTGTCATCTGCCTAGCTGAGGTTATTGATATTTTCCTGGCAATCTTGATTCCAGCTTGTGCTTCATCCAGCCTGGCTTTTCACATGATGTACTCTGCAAATATGTTAAATAAGCAGCGTGAAAATATACAGCCTTGATGTACTCCTTTCCCAATTTGGAACCAGTTCATTTTCAGGTCTGGTTCTAACTGTTGCTTTTTACCTGCATACAGATTTCTCAAGAGGCAGGTAAGGTAGTCTAGTATTCCCATCTCTTTAAGAATTTTCCATAGTTTGCTGTGGTCCACACAGTCAAAGGCTTTGGTGTAGTAAATAAAGCAGAAGTGGATGTTTTTCTGGAATTCTCTTGTTTTTTATGATCCAATGTATATTGGCAATTTGATCTCTGGTTCCTCTGCCTTTTCTAAATCCAGCTTGAACATCTGAAAATTCTCGGTTCACATACTGTTGAAGTCTAGCTTGGGGAATTTTGAACATTACTTTACTAGCATTGAGATGAGTGCAATTGTGAGGTAGTTTGAACATTCTTTGGCATTGCCTTTCTTTGGGACTGGAATGAAAACTGACCATTTCCAGTCATGTGTCCACTGCTGCATTTTTCAAATTTGCTGGCATATGAAGTGCAGCACTTTGACAGCATTATCTTTTAGGATTTGATAGCTAAGTTGAAATAGCTCAACTTGAATTCCATCACCTCCACTAGCTTTGTTCATAGTGATGCTTCCTAAGGCCCACTTGACTTCAAATTCCAAGATGTCTGACTCTAGATGATCTGGAGATATTTTTTTGTAGACTTCTTCTGTGTATTCTTTTTTTTTTAATGTTTCTTTTATTTATCTACTAATAAAAAAAATAATTGTCTTAAGAAAAGTTAGTGATATGCTGCTTTGCAACCTAATTTTTTTTTAATTGATGGATAATTGCTTTACAGAATTTTGTGGTTTTCTGTTATATGCCAACAAGAATCAGCCATAGGTACACCCATGTCCCCTCCCTCCCACACCTCCCTCCTATCTCCCTTCCCACCTGACCCTTCAGTCTGTCCCAGAGCCCCTGTTTGAGTTCCCTGAGTCATAAGCAAATTCCCATTGGCTATCTGTTTTACACAAGGTACTGTAAATTTCTATGTTACTCTCTCCATAAATCTCACCTTCTTCCTCCTCTCCTCCCACCTTCTCCATAGGTCTGTTCTCTATGTCTGTTTCTCCATTGCTGCCATGAAAATAAACTAATCAATGTCATCTCTTCAGATTCCATATATCTGTTTCAGTATACAATATTTATATTTCTCTTTCTGACTTACTTCACTCTGTATAATGGCCTCAAGGTTCACTGACCTCATTAGAACGAATTCAAATGTGTTCTTTTTATGGTTGAGTAGTATTCCATTATATATATGTATACCAGCTTCTTTATCCATTCATCTGTTGATGGACATCTAGGTTGCTTCCATGTTCTAGCCATTGTAAATAGTGCTGAAGTTAACATTGGGGTACATGTGTATTTTTCAGTTTTGATTTCCTCAGGGTATACGCTTAGGAGTGGGATTGCTTGGTCATATGGTGGTTTTATTCCTAGCTTTTTAAGAAGTCTCTATACCATCTTCCATAGTGGCTGAATCAGTTTACATTCGCACCAGCAATGCAAAAGTGTTCCCTTTTCTCCACATCCTCTCCAGCATTTATTGTTTATAGACTTTTTGATGATGGCATTCTGACTGGTGTGAGGTGGTATCTCTTTGTAGTTTTGATCTGCATTTCTCTGATAATGAGTTATGTTGTGCATCTTTTCATGTGATTGTTAGCCATTTATATGTCTTCTTTGGAGAAATGTCTCTTCAGGTCCCTTTCCCACTTCTTGATTGGGTTGTTTGTTTTTCTGGTATGGAGTTGTATAAGTTGCTTGCATATTTTTAAAATTAATTATTTATCAGTTGTTTCCCTTGCTATTATTTTCTCCCATTATGAGGGTTGTCTTTTCATCTTGGTTGTAGTTTCCTTTGCTGTGCAAAAACTTTTAAACTTAATTAGGTTTATTTTTGTTTATTTATTTATTTTTGTTTTAATTTCCATTACTCTAGAAGGTGGGTCATAGAAGATCTTGCTTTGATTTATGTCATTGAGTGCTCTGCCTATGTTCTCCTCTAAGAGTTTAATAGTTTCCAGTCTTACATTTCTTGCCTGGAGAATCCCAGGGACAGGGGAGCCTGGTGGGCTGTCGTCTCTGGGGTCGCAGAGTCGGACACGACTGAAGTGACTTAGCAGTAGCAGCAGCAGTGTTACATTTAGGTATTTAATCTATTTTGAATTTATCTTTGTGTATGGCATTAGGTAGTGATCTAATTTCATTCTTCTGCACATAGCTGTCCAGTTTTCCCAGAACCACTTATTGAAGAGTCTGTCTTTGCCCCATTGTACATTCTTGCCTTCTTTGTCAAAAATAAGGTACTCATAGGTGCATGGGTTTATCTCTGGGTTCTCTATATTGTTTCATTGGTATATATTTCTGTTTTTGTGTCAGTATGATACTGTCTTGATGACTGTAGCTTTGTAGTATAGTCTGAAGTCAGGAAGGCTGATTCTTCCAGCTCCATTCTTCTTTCTCAAGACTGCTTTGGTTATTTGGTGCCTTTTGTGTTTCCATATGAATTGTGAATTTTTTTTTGTTCTAATTCTGTGAAAAAAGCCATAGGTAATTTGATAGGGATAGTACTGAATCTGTAAATTGCCTTTGGTAGTATAGTCATTTTCACAATATTGATTCTTCCTATCCAGGAACATGGAATATCTCTCCATCAGTTTATGTCATCTTTGATTTCTTTCATCAGTGTCTTATAGTTTTCCATATATAGGTCTTTGGTTTCCTTAGGTAGGTTTATTCCTAGATATTTTATTCTTTTTGTTGCAATGGTGAATGGTATTGATTCCTTAATTTCTCTTTCTGATTTTTCATTGTTAGTATATAGGAGTGCAAGTGATTTCTTGCCATTGACCTTGTATCCCATGACTTTGCTGAATTTGCTGATTGGCTCTAGTAATTTTCTGATAATTTCTTTTGCATTTTCTATGGATAGTATCATGTAATCTGGAAACAGTGAGGATTTTACTTCTTCTTTTCTGATCTGGATTACTTTTATTTCTTTTTCTTCTCTTATTGTCATAGCTATGACTTTCAAAACTATGTTGAATAATAGTGATGAGAGTGGACATCCTTGTCTTGCTCCTGATCTTAGAGGAAAAGCTTTTAGTTTTTCACCATTGAGAATAATGTTTTCTGTGGGCTTTTCATATATGGTCTTTACTATGTTAAGGTAGGTTCCTACTATACCCATTTTTGAAGCATTTTTATCATAAATGGATGCTGGATTTTGTCAAAGGCCTTTCCTACATCTATTGAAATGATCATATGGTTTTATCTTTCAATTTGTTGATATGATATGTCATGCTGATTGATTTGCATAAATTGAAGAATCCTTGCATCCCTGGAATAAACCCAATTCGATCATGGTGTATGAGCTGTTTAATGTGTTGTTGGATTCTGCTTGCTAGAATTTCATTGAGGATATCTGCATCTTTGTTCATCACAGATATTGGCCTGCAATTTTCTTTTTTCATATTGTCTTTTCATGATTGTGGCCTCATAGAATGAGTTTGGAAGTGTTCCTTCCTCTGTAAATTTTTTGAAGAGTTTCAGAAAAATAGGCATTATCTCTTCTCTAAATGTTTAATAGAATTCCTCTGTTAAGCCACCTGGCCCTGGGCTTTTGTTTCTTGGGAGATTCTTGATCACAGCTTCAATTTCAGTGCTTGTAATTGGGTTGTTCATAATTTCTATTTCTTTTTGGTTCAGTCTTGGGAGGCTAAACATTTCTAAGCATCTGTCCTTTTCCTCTAGGATGTCCATTTTATTAGCATATATGGTTAGTTGCTTATAATACTCTCTTACAATCCTTTGTAATTCTGTGTTGTCTATTGTAACCTCTCTTTAAATTTCTAATTTTATTGATTTGATTTTTCTCCTTTGTTCTTGATGAGTCTGGCTAGATCAGATCAGATCAGTCACTCAGTCATGTCTGACTCTTTGCGACCCCATGAATTGCAGCACGCCAGGCCTCCCTGTCCACCACCAACTCCCAGAGTTCACTCAGACTCACGTCCATCGAGTCAGTGATGCCATCCAGCCATCTCATCCTCTGTCGTCCCCTTCTCCTCCTGCCCCAATCCCTCCCAGCATCAGAGTCTTTTCCAATGAGTCAACTCTTCGCATGAGGTGGCCAAAGGACTGGAGTCTCAGCTTTAGCATCATTCCTTCCAAAGAAATCCCAGGGCTGATCTCCTTCAGAATGGACTGGTTGGATCTCCTTGCAGTCCAAGGGACTCTCAAGAGTCTTCTCCAACACCACAGTTCAAAAGCATCAATTCTTCGGCACTCAGCCTTCTTCACAGTCCGTCTCTCACATCCATACAAGACCACAGGAAAAACCATAGCCTTGACTAGATGAACTTTTGTTGGCAAAGTGATGTCTCTGCTTTTGAATATGCTATCTAGGTCGGTCATAACTTTCCTTCCAAGGAGTAAGCGTCTTTTAATTTCATGGCTGCAGTCACCATCTGTAGTGATTTTGGAGCCCAGAAAAATAAAGTCTGACACTGTTTCCAATGTTTCCCCATCTATTGCCCATGAAGTGATGGGACCGTATGCCATGATCTTAGTTTTCTGAATGTTGAGCTTTAAGCTAACTTTTTCACTTTCCACTTTCACTTTCCTTAAGAGGCTTTTGAGTTCCTCTTCACCTTCTGCCATAAGGGTGGTGTCATCTGCATGTCTGAGGTTATTGAGATTTCTCCTGGCAATCTTGATTCCAGCTTGTGTTTCTTCCAGTCCAGCGTTTCTCATGATGTACTCTGCATGTAAGTTAAATAAACAGGGTGACAATATACAGCCTTGACGAACTCCTTTTCCTATTTGGAACCAGTCTGTTGTTCCATGTCCAGTTCTAACTGTTGCTTCCTGACCTGCATACAAATTTCTCAAGAGGCAGATCAGGTGGTCTGGTATTCCCATCTCTTGAAGAATTTTCCACAGTTTATTGTGATCCATACAGTCAAAGGCTTTGGCATAGTCAGTAAAGCAGAAATAGATGTTTTTCTGGAACTCTCTTGCTTTTTTGATGATCCAGGAGATGTTGGCAATTTGATCTCTGGTTCCTCTGCCCTTTCTAAAGCCAGCTTGAACATCAGGAAGTTCACGGTTCACATATTGCTGAAGCCTGGCTTGGAGAATTTTGAGCATTACTTTACTAGCGTGTGAGATGAGTGCAATTGTGCAGTAGTTTGAGCATTCTTTGGCATTGTCTTTCTTTGGGATTGGAATGAAAACTGACTTTTCCAGTCCTGTGGCCACTGCTGAGTTTCCCAAATTTGCTGGCATATTGAGTGCAGCACTTTCACAGCATCATGTTTCAGGATTTGGAATAGCTCAACTGGGATTCCATCACCTCCACTAGCTTTGTTCACAGTGATGCTTTCTAAGGCCCATTTGACTTCACATTCCAGGATGTCTGGCTCTAGGTCAGTGATCACACCATCATGATTATCTGGGTCATGAAGATCTTTTTTGTACAGTTCTTCTGTGTATTCTTGCCATCTCTTCTTAATATCTTCTGCTTCTGTTAGGTCCATACCATTTCTGTCCTTTATCGAGCTCATCTTTGCATGAAATGTTCCTTTGGTATCTCTGATTTTCTTGAAGAGATCTCTAGTCTTTCCCATTCTGTTGTTTTCCTCTATTTCTTTGCACTGATCACTGAAGAAGGCTTTCTTATCTCTTCTTGCTATTCTTTGGAACTCTGCATTCAGATACTTATATCTTTCCTTTTCTCCTTTGCTTTTTGCTTCTCTTGTTTCCACAGCTATTTGTAAGGCCTCCCCAGACAGCCATTTTGCTTTTTTGCATTTCTTTTCTATGGGAATGGTCTTGATCCCTGTCTCCTGTACAATGTCATGAACTTCATTCCATAGTTCATCAGGCACTCTATCTATCAGATCTAGGCCCTTAAATCTATTTCTCACTTCTACTATATAATCATAAGGGATTTGATTTAGGTCATACCTGAATGGTCTAGTGGTTTTCCCTACTTTCTTCAATTTAAGTCTGAATTTGGCAATAAGGAGTTCATGGTCTGAGCCACAGTCAGCTCCTGGTCTTGTTTTTGCTGACTGTATAGAGCTTCTCCATCTTTGGCTGCAAAGAATATAATCAGTCTTATTTCGGTGTTGACCATCTGGTGATGTTCATGTGTAGAGTCTTCTCTTGTGTTGTTGGAAGAGGGTGTTTGTTATGACCAGTGCATTTTCTTGGAAAAATTCTATTAGGCTTTGCCCTGCTTCTGTATTCCAAGGCCAAATTTGCCTGTTACTCCAGGTGTTTCTTGTCTTCCTACTTTTGCATTCCATTCCCCTATAATGAAAAGGACATCTTTTTTGGGTGTTAGTTCTAAAAGGTCTTATAGGTTTTCATAGAACCATTCGACTTCAGCTTCTTCATTGTTACTGGTTGGGGAATAAACTTGGATTACTGTGATATTGAATGGTTTGCCTTGGAAACAAACAGAAATCATTCTGTCGTTTTTGAGATTGCATCCAAGTACTGCATTTCGGACTCTTTTGTTGACCATGATGGCCACTGCATTTTTTCTGAGGGATTCCTGCCCTCAGTAGTAGATATAATGGTCATCTAAGTTAAATTCACCCATTCCAGTCCTTTTCAGTTCACTGATTCCTAGAATGTTGACATTCACTCTTGTCATCTCTTGTTTGACCACTTCCAATTTGCCTTGATTCATGGACCTGACATTCCAGGTTCCTATGCAATATTGCTCTTTACAGCATTGGACCTTGCTTCTATCACCAATCACCTCCACAGCTGGGTATTCTTTTTGCTATGGCTCCATCACTTCATTCTTTCTGGAGTTATTTCTCCACTGATCTCCAGTAGCATATTGGGCACCTACTGACCTGGGGAGTTTCTCTTTCAGTATCCTATCATTTTGCCTTTTCATACTGTTCATGGGGTTCTCAAGGCAAGAATACTGAAGTGGTTTGCCATTCTCTTCTCCAGTGGACCACATTCTGTCAAATCTCTCCACTATGACCCGCCCGTCTTGGGTTGCCCCACGGGCATGGCTTAGTTTCATTGAGTTAGACAAGGCTGTGGTCCTAGTGTGATTAGATTGACTAGTTTTCTGTGATTATGGTTTCAGTGTGTTTGCCCTCTGATGCCCTCTTGCAACACTTACCATCTTACCTGGGTTTCTTTTACCTTGGGTTTGGGGTATCTCCTCATGGCTGCTCCAGCAAAGCGCAGCCATTGCTCCTTACCTTGGATGAGGGGTATCTGTGAATTTTGTTTATCTTCTCAAAGAATCAGATTTTAGTTTATTAATATTTGCTCTTGTTCCTTCATTTATTTTTCATTTATTTCTGCTCTGATTTTTATGATCTCCTTCCTTCTGTTGACTCTGAGGGTTTTTTTTTTTGTTGTTGTTGTTCTTTTTCCCAGCTGTTTTAGATGTAGAGTTAGATTGTCTATTCAGTGCTTTTCTTGCTTCTTTAGGTATGATTGTATCACTATAAACCTCCCTCTTATAATTACTTTAGGTGAGTCCCATAGGTTTTGGGTCATTGTGTTTTCATTGTCATTTGTTTCTAAGAATCTTTAGACTTCCTTTCTTATTTCTTCAGTAACCTTTTTGTTATTTAGTAATGTATTGTTTAATGTCCATGAGTTTGTGTTTTTTGCTGGGTTTTTTTTTTTTCCCCCTGTAGTGGAGATCTAGTCTCATAGCATTGTGGTCAGAGAAGATACCTGATACAATTTCAATTTTCTTAAATTTACTGAGGTTTGATTTGTGGTCCAAGTGGTCTATTCTGGAGAATGTTTCATGTGCACTTGAGAAGAAAGTGTATTCTTCTGCATTTAGATGGGAAGTCCTGAAGATATCAATTAGGTCCATTTGGTCTAATGTTTTATTTAAAGTTTGTGTTTCCTTATTGATTCTCTGTTTTGATGATCTGTCCATTTGTGAAAGTGGGGTGTTAAGTCCCCTACTAGTATTGTGTTGCTGTCAATTTCTCCTCTTATGCCTGTTAGTGTTTTCCTTATGTATTGAAGTGCTCCCATGTTAGATGCATAGACATTTACAATTGTTATGTCTTCTTCTTGGATTGATCCTTTCATCATCATGTAGTGTCCTTCTTTGTCTCTTATGATATTCTTTTTTTTTTAAGTCTATTTTGTGTGAAATAAGGATTGCCACTCCAGCTTTCTTTTGGTTTCCATTCTCATGGAAAGTCTTTTTCCACCCTTTTACTTTCAGTCTGTATGTGTCTCTAGATCTGAAGTGGGTCTCCTGTAGGCAGCATATATATGGGTCTTGTTTTTGTATCCATTCAGTCAGTAACTTTTGGTTGATGCATTTAATCCATTTACATTTAAGGTAATTATTGATACATATTGATACATATGTTCCTATTGGTATTTTCTTGATTGTTTTGGGTTTGCTTTTGTAGGTCCTTCCTTTCTCTTGTGTTTACTCGCTATATAAGTCCCTTTAGTATTTGTTGCAAGGCTTGTTTTGTGGTGCTGAATTCTCTTAATTTCTGCTTGTCTATAAAGCCTTTGATTTCTCTATCAATTTTGAATATCTGCCAGGTATAGTAATCATGGCTGTAGATTTTTCTCTTTTGGTACTTAAAATATATTCTGCCATTCCCTTCTGGTCTGTAGATTTTCTGCTGAAAGATCTGCCATTAATTTTATGGGTTACCCCTTGTATGTTACTTGTTGCTTTTCCCCTCTGCTTTTAATATTCTTTCTCTGTGCTTAATCTCTGTTAGCATGATTAATATGTGTCTTGATGTGTTTCTTCTTGTGTTTAACCTGTAGGGGACTCTCTGTGCTTCTTGGACTTGATTGACTATTTCCATTCCCATATTGGGGAAGTTTTCAACTATAATTCATTCAAAAACTTTCTCAATGCCTTTCTTTTTTTATTATTCCTCTGGGACCACTATAGCTCAAATGCTCATGTGTTTAATACTGTCCTCAAGGTCTCTGAGGCTTTCCTCAATTCTTTTCATTCCTTTCCCTTTATTCTGCTCTCAGCAGTTATTTCCACCATTCTATCCTCCAGCTCACTCATCCATTCCTTTGTCTCAGTTATTGTGCTATTGATTCCTTCTAGAATATTTTTAATGTCAGTGATTGAGTTATTCATCTCTGTTTGCTTATTCTTTATTTCTTCTATGTCCTTGGTGATTGTATTAACTGTGTTAAATGCTTCTTGCATTTTCTCCCTTCTATTTTCAAGTCTTCAGAGCATCTTTATTATCCTTATTCTGAATTTTCTCTCAGGAAGATTACTTATTTCCTCTTTGTTTATTTGGTCTTGTGAATTTCCACCTTTCTCTTGCATTTATGCTGTATTTCTCTGTCTTTTCATCCTTTTTTTTTTCCTAGCTTGCTCCACTTGAGGTCTCCTTTTCCCAGGCTTTAGGGTTGTATTACTTCTTCCTTTTGATTTTTGCCCTTGGAGGGAAATATTTGTTGTGTGGTTTGTGTTGCTTTCTTGTTGGGGATGACTTGTCCCTGTCTTCTAGTGGGAGGAGATCAAGTAGGTAATTACAGAAATACTGGGACATATACACACACTTCCATACATACAGTAATAACCAATGTGTTCTACAGAAAAGAGCACAGGAGATTGACTTGGTGAGAAAGGGAAACCAGAGGTGATATCAACCAATTGAAAGCAGAGTTAGTTAATGCTCAGTCTGGAAATCTGAGCATGAGCAGAGGGCCAACTGGGGAATACAGCATAGAGATCTCAATAATTTAACTTACTTGGTGAAACAAGAAAGAGTGAGGGAAAAAGGAAGAATAAAAAAAGAGAGAGAAAAAAGAAAGACAGGAAGGGATTAGAAAAGGAAGGGGTGGAGAAGAGGATTTAAAAAATTTAAAAAGAGAGAGAGAAGAGAAACAAATAGAAAAAGATGAATAGATGTATGTGGAAAAGATTTATATATATTCAGGAAAAGCTACAGCCAGTAAAGAGCAGTAGGAAAAACAGTTGAATATTAAAAAAAAAAAAAAAAAGAGAGAGAGAGAGAGAGAGACTCATCCAAAAAAAAAAAAAAAAAGAGAGAGAGAGAAAGAGAAAAAAGAAAAAAAAAAAACTTAAAATGAATTATTTTTTAATTTTTTTCTTTGACAAGAAACATGAAGAAGACACTTCCACAGCACTACAAAAGACTAATATGGAGGTGGAAATATGTAGGGGGAATAAACTGTATGATTAATAAGAAAAAAATTTTAAAAATCTTAAAATGATTTTTTTTTTAAACAAGGAAAACAAAGGGGAAAACTCCACAGTACCACAAAAAGCTAATATGATAGTGGAAATATGTTGGGGAATAAGCAGTGTGATTTATAAGAAGAAAGAATCTTAAAATGATTTTAAAAAAATTTTATAACAAGAAAAACAAACAGGAAAATTTCACAACACCACTAAAATCTAGTGTGAAGGTAGAGATATGTTGGGTGAATAAACAGTGTAATTTATAAGAGAAAAAAATAGAAAAATAATTTTAAATAGATTCTCAAGGTCGTAGTTCTCGGTTGTGGAGTCTGCCCCTGTGGATGGGGTTGGGTTGTTGTCTTACCATGTTTTCCTGATTCACGGAGCTTTTGCTTGTGTTCTGGCTGATGGAGCTGGATCTCCTCTCTATTAAGGGCAGTGCAGTGTCCAGTAGTAGGTTTTGGAGTGTCTATGGGTTCAGTATGCCCTTGGGCACTCTTTCTAAGCTTTCAAGGTGTTAGGCAAGTCTGTTTCCACAGCTGCTTCAAAGTGGCCCTCTCAGCATAACTGCAGCCACCAGCCCCCTACTTGTCCCTGGGATCATCGCTGGTGCTTCTGTTCCCCTGTCCTGCCCTGTGCTGCTGGCCGAAACTTGCTAGGTAGGTACTTTTGTGGATCCTTCTGCCTCACGGTGACTTGTGTGGGCTTCCCTCACCCCTCCAAGCTCACCTTCTGTGTTGTGGGGCTTGTGTGCACTTGACTTAGTTCCTGAGGTCCACCCTCTGTCGTGGGCTTGTGTGCACTTATCTCAGCTTCCCGGGCATGCACTCTATGTTGTGGGGTTGGTATGCACTCGTTTCAGTTTCTGGGCTGGCCCCTGCATCGCAGGGCTAGTGTAAATTTGTTTCGGCTCACCGTGCCCACTCTCTGCATTGTGGGGTTTATGTGCATTTGTTGTGCCTCACTGCCTACACTCTTTGTTGTGGAGGTTATTCTTTCGGCTGTGCTGGAAGGGTTGTGTGCACTGCCCAAATTTGTGTGCCTCCCCTCAATCAGCACCCCAGTCCTGCCCTTTGTGCTGGCTGTGTTTGTCTGGCAGGTCACATTTGGCTACCTGGGCCCACCCTCTGAGCTGCATGCCATCTAGGTTTCTTCTGTGTATTCTTGCCACCTCTTATTAATATCTTCTGCTTCTGTGAGGTCCATACCATTTCTGTCCTTTATCGTCCCCATCTTTGCATGAAATGTTCTGTTGGTATTTCCAATTGTCTTGAAGAGATCTCTAGTCTTTCCCATTCTATTATTTTCCTCAATTTCTTTGCATTGATCACTGAAGATTGCTATCCAGCAATCTTGTCCTTATCGTGTCTTTTTTTCTTTTTTTTACTTCAATAGCTATGTATTTTCCAGTAGTCATGCATGCTGGTATATGAAAGTCTGACAATTAAGGATGAGTGCTGAAGAACTGATACTTTCAAATTTCAGTACTGAAGAAGATTCTTGAGAGTCCTTTGGACTTCAAGGAGATCAATCCAGTCAATCCAAAAGGAAATCAATCCTGAATATTTATTTGAAGGACTGTTGCTAAAGCTGAAGCTCCAGTACTTTGACCACCTGATGTGAAGAACTGACTCCCTGGAAAAACTCTGTTGCAGGGAAACATTGAGGTCAGAAGGAGAAGGGAGCAATAGAGAATGAAATGGCTGGATGACATCACTGACTCAACGGATATGAATTTGAGCAGACTCTGGGAGATAGTGGAGGATAGATGTGTGCTACTGTTCATGGGGTCAAAGAGTCCAACATGACTTAGTGACTGAACAACAGCATCCCATCTCTAAGTCAATCAGAGAGGGAAAATTTGTCCTTATCATGTCTTTTTTGACTCAGGCCTTCAACAGATTGGATGAAGTCCATCCACACTGAAGATGACAATGTATTTACTTAGTCTACAGATTCAAATATTAATCTCATCCAGAAACACTCTAATAGACAGATGCTGGATAATGTGTAATGAAATATCTGGAATTTCCAGTCAAATTGACATATAAAATTAATCATCACAACCTGGGCCTAAATAAAGCTTCATATCAGGTAAAAAGTACCAAATATTATAAATTAGTTATAAAACTTTGATAGATCAAAGTCAAGAGAAATAATGTGTTACATTTAGAAATTGGGAACATAGCAAAGGCCATTATTGGAAGGTTGCCATGGTCAAACCCTGTGAGAGGTAGAGGTGGGTCTAAGTATTTTCTTTCTCCTCTGTTCCATGTCTAGCACATCTCCACAACTGTTAACTCTATTTGGCAACAGAAGCTCCTATCCCTTCACCAGGCACTCATGTGAGACCCACAAAATCAGCAGATGAAATGACTGTTTTCATCCATCTCTCCATGAGCTCCCACTTCACCAACCAGATTGGCTTCTTAGGTATTCCTGTAAACTGACTTGTTCACTCATGTGTTCAGGTAGAAAAGCAGGTGTCCCCCCAACCCCCGCCTTGCCATTCAGACTTTAACTTTCCCAGAATCTCCTGAATATCTGTTATCTAATTTCTATAATATGTCTCTAATTGCCAATAATTGTGGTGTGCATTCTGGACACTAAAGATAAACCAATACTATTCATAGAGCACACACTGTCTTGTAACTCATATGTTCACTGTATATTAACTTTACCCTGCTGACAGGCATTATCATTATGGTTACATGGATTAAAAAAAACTGAGACAAAAAAAGGTTACCATTTTTCCCCAAGCACAGATCACAGGTCACAGAGCTAGAATCAGAACTTTGCTTTTTTTTTTTTTTTCAGTTTTTATTTTTTCTTATCTGCTGTAACAATTTCCTGTGTGAAAATGTGGAGTGGCAAATGGCAACTTACCTAAAAGCCAGATATTTTAATAGTGTGAGGTGGATGCGTCCCTGACAAAAACTACATCTGATACAGTGTAAGAGTTGGCAGTTCTGCTAGAGAAACAGAACTATCTCAATATGCATGAAGCACACCATCTCAGTGAAACAGCAATTTCTACCCTATAGTTATTTTGCTGAATGTACCCAAAGCATAGAGTACAAACTATATTTCCTAAAATGCTTGCTTCTTCTAACATTTTGGTGGGTGGCAGGTTCTTAGCAGTGTGCTGTATTCTGCTTTGTGCTGTATGCTGACAGATCTAATCCTCACCAGAGCTATGCTTCCCATCAGAGATATTTAGAAAGTGTTTTTACTATGAGGATACTTGAGTCCAGTTACTGACCTTTGTTCTGATGCAGAATCAAAACTGTTTCCATACTATTGTCGCCTTGACTCATCTCAATTATAACCAAACAAAATAAATCTTTAAGACAGAACTGCACTTAGGATTGCTGATTTACTATAGTTTGAAACTAACAAAAGTCTTTTTCTTTCTTCCTAGTGCATTTCAGATGTGATAATAACAAAATAAATCTCCTAGAAGCAAACAAATCTCTTTGGGAGCCAGAGAAAGCTCTTAAAAGAGTCATTTTGAGGTACCCAATTTCCTCTTTTTCACATTTGGATGTTCAGATATGTTTTGGAGAGCAAGGCACTTAAAAGACTAGATGTCAGACACCTTGTCTCCTTTTTGGGACACTTTTTGAAAAACAAATCATTTAAATGTGCTGCCTAGTAGCTCATTTTATTTTTATCTATTTCTTTCATTTCTTCCAAGGTGTCAAATGTGTTCTAATGGACTCAGACTAACGTTTATATATAATGAAAGCAAATGATTTTGAAAAAGAGCATAATAGTGTTTATACCATACAACTTCAGAGGGAAACAGACAAATGCTTTTTCTTTCCATACTGCTCTCATTTTTTCTGAATTTGTACTTTACCAATCATCGCCTCCACTCTGTGATATTACTGCTGTCCTGCAGAAAACTTAAGCTTATTATCCTTGCAACCAAACTCCTTATTCTCCACCCTTCTCCTGAGGCTCTTTTCAAATGCTTCCTCTTCCTTGTTAACAAAGGCCAGTTAGTTCCCCTAGTCTCTTTGTTGCTGCTGCTACTGCTAAACTTCAGTCATGTCTGACTCTGTGCAACCCCATAGACGGCAGCCCATCAGGCTCTCCCGTCCCTGGGATTCTCCAGGCAAGAACACTGGAGTGGGTTGCCATTTCCTTCTCCAATTCATGAAAATGAAAAGTGAAAAGTGAAGTCGCTCAGTCGTGTCGACTCTTAGCAACCCCATGGACTGCAGCCTACCAGGCTCCTCCGTCTATGGGATTTCCAGGCAAGAGTACTGGAGTGGGGTGCCATTGTCTCCTTGTTACTTTCTGTATATTCCCAGGAAGCAGGGAAGAAACTCTGTCCTGAACTGCCCACAGGCACAGACCAAAAGCTCCAAGCTGAATCTACTGTCCTCCCTAGCCAAAGGGTCAGAAAAAGGGTGGCTTAATAACAGAAAACTACTGGCAATACTGCCCCCGATCCAGTGAAACAGAAAAACTGCATCCCTCTTCCACTCCCACCCCCCACTTCTGTGACTTCAGTGGGGAACATTGGCAGCTGATTTTCAAATTCTGTGCCCCCTGCCCAACCCTGGAAGCAGGAGGTGGGTAGTGTCAATTAGCAGGGAGCTGGTTTTCCATCCTTCAGACACCAGAGGCAGATGGCAGGCAGCACACTGATTTCACCCCAAAATAGTTTTAGTAGGCTTACAAGCTGAGCTTTCCCCACTAGACTCAATGAGGCAGGGCAAAGAGGGGCTAGTCACCACTCTGCTCCACTCACACATGTACACTGATCACCAGATTGAGGAACCAAGCAAAACAGAGTCAAGGGCAGGGCTGGTTGGCACTCTCAGCCTTTCCCTTCCCTACCCCTTGTGTACACCAGACCTTGCTGAAAATTAAGACAGAAAGAAGTGGTACAAAATTTCAGGTACTGAAAGAAATGAAAGATCCACCACAAATTCAATATCCAGTGAAATGCATCAAGAATGAACAAGAAGTACAAATTCAGATGAAAGGAAACAGAATTTGTTGCTAGCAAAACTATTCTTCATGATAAGCTAAAGGACTTCTGCAAATAGACTTGTAACTTCAGAGAAGGAAAGAACAAATTGGGGTAAGAAATGAAAGAACAAACAGTCCTTCATCTTATGTGTGCCATATCATATTTTATGTCCAAGGCTAAAATAATATTACCATTTGATATTATGATCAGCATATGTAGAGGAAATGCTTAAGAAAATTATATTGAAAAAGGATGGAGAGTAAATGTGGTTTCATGGAAGTAAATGTAGATCTAATCATGTGACTCTCCTACATTATGCTTTCTGTGGTTGAAATTGCACTTATGATAAAAATGAAATTCTTCATAAACCTGAGGGGACTCATACACTCTGGTGACATTATACCTTTTGTCCTCACTTTAAACCACTCTCATTCTCCCTTTGGGCTCCTCCCACTCTGACTTTCTCTTACTTTCCCATCCAGGACTTTAACTTATGGGTTATAATTTCTGAGATATTTTTCATCTATTTTACTACTATTTAGCCTTTAAGATGCAAGTTAAAAGTCACCTCCACAGAGAGGACTTCTCTGACTCCAATTCAACCTAAATTAGATACTTGTTTATACTCTTCCATTACATCATTCCAATTCCTTCATAGCATGCAATAATGGTTGTCATTATGAGATCAGAAAAGTATTTATGTCTCTCCTCACTCAATTCTTTGCTCCATAGGGGCAGAAACCATGCTATTTTTTTTCAACCATTATTATCATCACTGAAGTGCAGTTGATTTACAATGTTGTGTTAGTTCCAGGTGTATAGCAAATCATAGGTGTATATATCTTCTTTTCCAGATTATTTTCCTTTATATATATTACATATATTATGATACTGAATGTAATTTCCTATGCTATACAGTAGGCCCACATTTTTTATCTACTTTTATATATAGTAGTGTGCATCTGTTAATCCCGAACTCCTAACTTATCCCTCCACGTCTTTCCCAACCCCCCAACCCCCACCTTTCCCCTTTGGTAATAATAAGTTTATTTTATTCTGTGTCTGTGAGTCTGTTTATGTTTTGTAAATAAGTTCATTTATATCCCCCTTTCTTGCATATAGGTCATATCATATGATATTTGTTTCTCTAGGCTACACACTTTTCCCCACTGTCCTCTCACTGCCAGCATAGGACAGAGTCTGGCCTTAAGGAGGAATTCAGTAAAGATTTGTTCAACTGATGAATGAAGTAAAGGTGACTGTTCTCATGGATTTGTTTTAAATACATTTATCATTATAGGCACAATATCTGATGTTTAGGCATTTTATAAAAGCCAATGAAATGTTTTAAACCTGAATGAAGCATTATTAATTAAAAATATGTAATAAAATATATACTTTAACATTTTAAAAAATGACTGGCTTGACCTACTCTAAAACACCAAGATCATGAATGTCAAAGGTTTGACATTCTGAGGTACTATTTCAGAATAAAGTAAACTTTAGTTTCATGATGACTAATAGAAATGACTTATTCTGAATTGAACCATGGACCAGACATTTTAAAAAGGTATTAAAAGACAATCAACAACATTTGAATATAAGCTAAGAATTTGTAAATATTTGATTTTTAATAGTATTATGTCAAATTCATCTCAAATTATTTAAAAGAAACAATACAATGAATTATTTCTGTATAAATGTAAAAAAAATGTATGAGTAAGAGAGTAAGCAAGTGATAAGGCTACAGAAAACCAATATCTGATACATGGAAATTACATATTTACATGCAGTCCTTGAAAAATTTTCTTGAAGTTATAGTTTCACTAGTAAAAAGATTAATTAATACTAGAAACTCTAAGATAATCAGAAAATAAATAATACATAAAAATAAGCATTTGAATTGATCAGTGAACCCATTAATAGAATATGAATCAAGTTAGGCTTCATTACATGTTCACAGATATGCAGTTTTTAATTTTTTTTTTAACCCATGGCATTAGATATACCAACAATGAAGGAAGACATTTAAAAAACCTGGCTGACAAAACCTTACCCCAAGATTTAGACTCAATATGACTGCCTGAATTTTAGGCTTAATCAAAACAATGAAAAAAAGAGAAAAATAAAATCAACAAAACATAATATCTAAGAACTGTGAAATTTAAAAAAAAAAAAAAGGGTTTAACATCTTTACAATTTGGAATGCCAAAAGGGGGAGATAGAGCAAGCACAACAAAGAAATATTGGATGGAATATCAGTTAAACTTTTTTCCACACTTAATGACAGATTCCCAAAGATTTAAGAAACTTGCAAAATATCAAACAGGATAATATCAAACATAATCACACATAGTCATGGCATATTGAAACTACTTTATTTTTTTTTTTTTTTTGAAACTACTTTAAAGGAAAGAAAAGGCTTCACTACAGCCACATACACACTTTTTCCCTTTTTTTGGTAAAGGGGACAAAATGAGTAATGAAAACAGACTTCTTATCAGAAATTATGCAAGCCAGAACAGAATGGAATGATGTGAAACCAGTATTCTATCATCAATGTGAATATATTTCAAAACTGAAGGGAAAACAAAAACCCTTTAAGTAATCAAACATTAAGAGAATTCTGTGGCAACAGATCTATAGCTCAATAAATGTTAGAGAAAATCTTCCAGCTAAAGGAATATGTTATTAGCTAAAAACATGGATTTCTTCTTGTTACAAACACAAAAAATAAAGTGCTGAAAATAAAATCAAGGTAAATGTGAAAATTACTTTTCTATTATCTTTAATGAAACTAAATGTTAACTATCTAAAAAGGAGGTAGTCAGACACAACTGAGCCAGCTAACAATTAACAGCAATATATTGTGTTTTTAACAAATATAAAAATTAAATATATAACAAAGAAATGAAGGAGGGAAATGGGAGTGAATTTCTGTAATCTCCTTAGCCAAAAGAAAGGCATAAGAACTAAGAAATGAGTTTGATAAGGTTGTAGGTAAAAATCAACATGTAAAATTAATTTTATATCTACATACTAGCAATGAAAATTTGGATATTAAACTTTTTAAAAATAACATTTACAATAATATCAAATAAAGGATTTGTAGGTATAAAGGTTTGATATCGATTCTGTTACCTTAAAATCACCCAAAGGCATGTAGAATCATACTTGTCTCACCTGGGAATATAGATATAGATACATGTGTATATATCTATAGCTATATCTATACATGTGTCATATATAAGCCAAAGTATATTTACTTTTAACATAAGGAAGGATGTCTTTTTTTCTCAATTTTTGCTTAAGGGTATATAAAGTTAAACTTTAATTGCTGAAAATAAATAATAGCGTATTAGGTAATGAGGAATTTAAATGTATCAAGTGTTTCAGAAAAGCCTTAATAATCTGAAGTTTCACATTTTCATTTATATAATATGTGAGTTCTAAGACTTTTGAAGTTTACTTATTTCACATCCTGAACTCTAAAAGCAGCATGTGCATCTTTCTGAGGTATCAAATATATAATCTTGGAATGGTATTTGAAGTACAAAAAGCATTTAATGAACAAAAATGATTCAAGAAGAGCATATTGCACTTAAAACACTTATACTCTATACTACCAGCATCTAAAGAGAGGTGGGTGTGATGCTGTGAAGAAAAGCAATTCCAGTCTCAGTAGGTTATCACAGTGTATTTTCAGAAGTTTCTAATTGAAGGCATGCTTCATTTGCCTTGGCTATAAAAAAACGTACATTTGCTCATGATTATGTCTGCAAATGCCCTCATAAAATGTACTCTAGCAAACATGCCCGCACACTTGCATATGTGCACACACATGCACATAAACACAAATATCTTATGGTTTGCTAAGAAATTTTCTCACATAGAGTACTTCTTATTCCTTGTGTGGTTTTCCTGAGATCCTTAAGAAAATGGAAAAGTTAAAGTTAATATAAATTAAGTATTGAAACATATTAAATACCCTTGCATTCAGATTTATTAAATTTAAAATAAGAGAATGTCAGAAAAAATTTCCTCATCTATGTGTCCCATACCTTTTTTGTTTCCCCAAACAATTCAGTTTTTCTAAATGTTTTGCTTTGTTTAGATTTTCTTGAAAACATTCATAGACACACATGTACACACAAAGGAACAGATAATGTATATCCAGGATGTTCAGTTTTTCACTTCATCTTGTCACTGTCTAATTCCTTGTTCAGGAACAAGGAGAAACAAGGGGTGCTTCCTTATATGCTCATGTGTTTTCAAGATAGTTGCACAGAATTAGAATGATTATTATAGAAAACTAAAGGACTGAATTGGGAATTGAATATTACTAGTGAATCTAAGACGGAGAAGGCAATGGCACCCCACTCCAGTACTCTTGCCTGGAAAATCCCATGGACTGAGGAGCCTGGTAGGCTGCAGTCCATGGGGTCGCTAAGAGTCGGACATGACTGAGCGACTTCACTTTCACTTTTCACTTTCATGAATTGGAGAAGGAAATGGCAACCCACTCCAGTGTTCTTGCCTGGAGAATCCCAGGGATGGGGGAGCCTGGTGGGCTGCCATTGGACACAACTGAAGCGACTTAGCAGCAGCAGCAACAGTGAATCTAAGAACAATGTTCAGCCAGCCAGTTGCTGGTGTAGTGAGGTTTTGCTCAGCTTCCCTGATTCTCTCTAGATGGTGGAGATTAGAGTTCACTGGACACTGGAGTAATCTCCACCCTGAAACTCATTCTCATTTATAGGATGGATTATTTACAATTTCTGAGACTTTCTCCCTCACAAATTCTACACCTTCAGAGATGCACAATCCAATAAAGTACCTACTAGTAACATGTGGCTACTAACAATAAAATAAAGCTAAAAGATTCAGCTTCTTAGTCTTTTTCTAGCCACAATTCAACATGTTAATATTCAGCTGTGGCTAGTGGACTCCATATATACTGAACAACATGAGAACGGAATATTTCTATTTCCAGGGCAAGTACTATAGGGCAGTGCTACTATAGTTTTAAGGGTCAACAAGATTTTCCAGTGATAATATTTTAAAGTTTTTTTTTTTTTTTTAATTCAGAAGGAAGGCAGTACCTATTGATAAATAATATAAAATAACAATTATGACAAGATATTTGAAAAGAAAGTATTGAACTTAAGGACAGACAGTTAAGAACAAAACTCTACAGACTGCTCAAAGCAATAGGAAGTGGCAGAAATCATGATGGAGATAGGAAAAAACATAGGAGAAAATATGAAATAATTACTTCTTTTTGTCATAGAAAGCAAAAGAACAAAATTAGTGTCCAAAAGGATTGGGCAATCTAAAAAAATAAGCAAATAACAAAATTAGAAACCCTAACAGTTATCAAAGGCTAAAGATTAAGAAGAGATGACTAAATTTCTGGATTAGTAACTGTAATTTATTTGTGGGTTCATTAGTGTTACTTTTCTTAACCTGTAAGAATTGGAGATAAGAAGAACTTGGAGAGAATTATATAAAGTATGGATCTTAATAATAAAATATTTTTATTTTGGGGGCCACATTTTGTAATAAGAAATGACATGATGTGACAAACATAATGGAGCATGTTTCACATAATATATTCAACGGGAGATTAAAATACTATGCCTAAGGAGAGGTGAAGTGTCATCTTCGTATATCTATATACACAACATACTGCGCACACACGTTTGATATGAAAGTAAGAAAACCAGATGTCTTGGAGCCCCTAATGCACCTCTAGGATAAAATCTTCACTACCAGTATCCTTCAAGTATGTTTGTGAAAGCACAACTCTCAAAAGGCAGCTGACCATCAGTCCAAGGATTATACAATACAAAATAGTGAAAACGTTAGATTAGATATTGCTTAGAAATAATGCTACTACAGTAACTAAAAATAAGAATCTCACAAAGATTATCAACATTTATCATGGAAAAGAGTGGCCGTGTGCAGGCTACACATTCTTAGAAAGCTGGTCTTATAGAAATCAGTTGTTACCATCAGGCAAGGCTGACTTTGAAATTATAAAATTAGTTGTGTGTAACCTATCTGGGCAGGGCTATTTTCCCCCAACCTTTAGGGTGATTCTCTATAAACTGCAATTGCTTTGGAGACATTTACCTTACTCTCTCCTCTTGTAGCAATAGTGTTGGTGGTGATTTTCTATTGTTGTCCCCCAAGGAAGAGGAGGAGGAACATAATAGCTTCAGACCCATTATTCTAGCACTCATAAGGACAGTCTGTCCCAGGAGACCCTGTCTTTCTAGCCTTTGCCAGACCACACCAACACAACCATATTGGGAATGCTTGGTGTTTCTTACTGGAGGATTGTGTAGATCTCAGGCATGTGTACTGTAATAGGAAGAAAGGTCATAACTGTCTTTAGTTTAGGGGCTGCCTTATCTCACACAAAGCAAACATTACCAAACAATAACCACATAGTTGAAGAGGATAGGATCTCTGTGGAATCCAACTACCTCTCAAGATCTCTTTGCCTCATCTAGATCTTCAAGTCCTCTTTCCTTCCTCCCATAATCTTCTGTTAATATTTTTCAGTATCTGCATTTACCCCTACCCTCTGGAAATTATATTTCTCTCCAGTGAAGGGCTTCCCTCATGGCTCAGATTATGTAAAGAATCTGCCTGCAATATGGGAGACTTGGGTTCGATCCCTGGGTTTGGAAAATACACTGGCACTCCAGTATTCTTGTCTGGAGAATCCCCATGGACAGAGGAGTCTATAAAGTCCATGGGGCTGCAAAGAGTCAGACACGACTGAGTGACTAAGCACACAGCACACCCATGCAGGTGCATAATTTGTCTCTTGGTTCTTTGAACACCATGGCCTGGAACAGGGCTTCAGCATTTAGTTAATGAGGCTTGCCTCTGCTTCAATTAGCAGACCTCATCAGGGTAATATGGGCTCCAGTCCAGTGAAAGTGCAAATGGGACATTCAACTTTAGTTCAATCTTCCTTCCGGAGACGGCCATGCCTGCTTTCTTTCTAGATCACATAAGAAGGAAACAACACATAGCTCTCTAAGAAAAGCCTATGTTTTTCTTTATCAAAACAGTAGGCTTTTTTCACTAAATGTTAAGAAACATTGACCCATTCTTTAAGTTTTCTTTCTTAAAACTACAAATAGTCTCCTCTTTGGTATCAAAGGCAACGACATGCCATAGATTATTTAAAATATCCTCTTTCCCTGATAAGAGGGAGTAGAAACACTGATGATATGGTTTAGGCAAGTCTGAATATTGAGCTAACACTCATGGCACAGTCAATAAAAACAGGTAGTCAATAAAAGCAGCAAATGTATTAAATATTCAAATACCAAATTTATATTTTTCCTAAATTTCACCTTTATGTCATAATCTTTACAATTACTTCTAATGGTACAAAATCTGTCTTTCAGAACTTTTCTATACATTGTTTCCTTGACTACTCTGTGGCAAATTATGAATATATTAAATGAAATTGGAAATCACATTTTTTGAATAGAAAGCATTTCTTTAACTGAGGTATGCCTTTGCAAAAGCCTACTCATTGATTTTAATATCCATTATTGCCTTCTTCTTCACTGAAAGAACACAAGAATTTTAGCTAAAACATGTGGCTGCTCCAACTAAAGACTACAATTCCTCAGCTTTTCTTTTCTGGCACCTGCTTATAGTCAGGGGCGTAAGTTGTGGGAGTTGTGAGCAGAAGTGAGAAATGCCACGCACCATTTGTGAGAAATGCCCTTGTATAGAGGGCACATACTGTCTGTGGTCCAGCTCTGTTCCTCGTGGATGGAATGTGTGTGCTATGGGTTGAACCAGAATCTCTGTCTTCTATTACACATGGAGCACTCTGTGCACCACAAGGCAGCTAGAAGGAAGGTAGGTCCATCTGGACTGTGTGACTGCACTAACAATGATGTATTTTCCAGAATGTGATAAAAATTATAGGACTTTGTTCCTGGTGAAATGTAACCTGCTTTTCAGTAAGTACATAGTTTTATTGCTTATGGCATATAGAACTGGCTAAGCAATTCAAGAGCTAGACATACACACTATTTTAGCTTTTCAAGAAGACTTTTCAGTCACAGGGGAGCAGCTTCACTAGCTGTATAACCTGAAGCTGATTAAGACATCTCTCTGGACCTCAGTTTGCTCAGTAGTAGATGGAGATAATAATATTACTTCACAAAGCTATTATGAAAGCTAAAGATGATATAAAGTAAAAATCTATTAATATTGTGCAGGACATCAAGATCTTACTTAAAACTATCAGTTATTATCATTGTAATGACAAAATGATACTGGAAATGATCAGTAAATAGGATATAACTGCATGTGAAACGTACCACATGTGATTTAAGTCAATTCTCACATTATTTAGATATTTGCTTCATGTAAACTTCAAAACAGAATGAACAATGGGTACTTTTGTACATTGTTTGGTGTGTCAAAATGACTCTAAAGATAAATCCTATATTAAGGGTAAATTCCTATATTAAGGAAGATTCTAGAAGAGCAATGGGGTTATATAACAAAACATAATCCAGCCCCAGTGAGATGAGTGCTTCTGAAAAATTATTTTCACTTCAAATTCTCACAGATCCATTTTAAAATCTAATGGGTCAGGACTAATTTAATGATTCTAAACCCAGGAATCGAACACACATCTTTATGTCTCCTGTGTTGGCAGGCCAGTTCTTTACCCACTACTGCCACCTTGGAAGCCCCTGCATAATTTAGTTAAGACTAGGTTTTCTAGTTTTTTTCACCCTGGGGTTAGACTGTAAACACAGTGAAATATTTACCATAGACAACCTATTACCTGGAATTTATATAATAATTGCTATATATGCTAACATGGTCTAAACTTTATATCATAATTGAATGACAAAAAGCAAAATGAGTTTACTACAGTAGTAATGTCTGGAAATTTAGTTCACTTTTGACACTAAGAAAAATTAAGTTTGTCAACCATGTGTGCATGTTGACTAATTCCAGGCAATCATGTCTACCAACAGTACAACATATGCAACTAAACAATGCAATTTTCCAAAAATGACAAAAAGTGGAACTCCTGCTGAACACTTTTAAGTGGGGTACCTATCTTCAGATGTTCTTACTTTGCATAATGGCATCCTAGTTGAAATAACAGCAAGCAGCAGCAAAGACTCACTAGTGATGCTTGACTTACTCCGATTGTTCGTGAATTAAAAGCAGCTGTGGACAGTAGGAGGTTGGCCTCTCCTTAACTGCCATGTTAGTAATGTGGATAAAGATATTATCTCCTCTTTGGTGAGAAATGTTAAGAATCATGAATAAAGAAGCAAAGGGCTTAAACATGCTATGAAACATTTTCAGTGAGGTAGTTATATTTTAGGAATATTAAAAAGAATTTTAATCATTTAATTTCATCTTATTAGTAGCCTTTTTCAAAACATTTTTAAATCACTGAAATTACCACACAAATCTATTTTTTTTTTCAATTACAGAAGATTTGATCTGCATTATTTAATTATGTAACAATAGGGGATATTTGAGTAGTATTCTGTCTTATATGGTCAATATTTTCAGAAGACAAGTCTTTAAAATATTTATCACTTCAAAATATTATACTTAACACAACTGTCTGTGTTATGATTGTACCCTTGTTAACATTTTTTGAGATGTGTTTCTATTGTTGGCAGGTGTGTACATACAGATATTATTAATAAAATTCACAATTCAGTGAATTTGTAGCATTGCTTACAAATCAGTTGTCACTGTTTCTGGAATGCAACACAGGAATAGAGGACTGGTATTTTGTAAATTGAAATAAGAACATTTTTCAAGGGATTAATAGTAGTAGCTAGTTTCATGATGCAATAATTCCTGTCCATAGACAAAATACACAAATTCCATTTGTTTCCTTTTTTCCTCCTCAGTTGTTAAACATATATCTACGAAAAATGTGACCTATCTTTCAGAACGTTTTTTCTGATTTGGAATATGCTTGCCATGAAAATTTAGTATTCCTGGAAGGGAAAGGTGCCATTGTAATCAATAAAGAGCCTGGTGGCTGTTCACTGGCTGTATGTCCAGTTTTAGGAAAGTCAGAATTGTAGAGACTAAAGGGGAGAGTTAGGTTTCTTGGATAATTATAGATCACTAGAGAAGAAAATCAGAGAAGGCAATGGCAACCCACTCCAGTACTCTTGCCTGGAAACTCCCATGGACGGAGGAACCTGGCAGGCTGCAGTCCATGGGGTCGCTAAGAGTCGGACACGACTGAGCGACTTCACTTTCACTTTTCACTTTCATGCATTGGAGAAGGAAATGGCAACCCACTCCAGTGTTCTTGCCTGGAGAATCCCAGGGACAGGGGATCCTGGTGGGCTGCCATCTATGGGGGTCGCACAGAGTCAGACACGACTGAAGCGACTTAGCAGCAGCAGCAGCAGCCAACTCTCAGACCTTAGAAAATCATGTTAAGATTTCTTCAGTAAGAGTATGACATCACAACCTTGGATTGAAGAATTTTAAGAATCTATAAACTAATTTAAATTATTCAAAACACCTAATTAGAAAACAAAAAGAATATCCATCAGGAAACTATGTTAATAATAAAAAAAAAAAATCTTTCCATTTGGGTGAGGTGGTAGAGTGTCAATTGATCTTAGTGGTTCTGAAGTTATTAAAAGATTAATAGATAATATGCATATATATGAGCTTCCCAGGTGGCACTAGTGGTTAAAGAACCCGCTTGGCAATGCTGGAGATGTAAGAGGCATGGGTTCAATCCCTGGGTCAGGAAGATCCCCGAAGGAGGGTATGGTAGCTCACTCCAGGATTCTTGCTTGGAGAATATCATGGACAGAAGAGCCTTGCAGGCCACGGACCATAGAGTTGCAAAGAGTTGGACAGGACTGAAGCGATTTATCACACATGCATATATATGAATATGCAGCAGATATATGTATATGAGTAGATGTATGCACAAACACACACATATATATGTAGTGTATGTCTATGTGCATATGATTTCATTAATATCAAGCAAGAAAAATTATGCATTTTTGTGCATTGTAATTTCATTTTCTGGAATGCATGGGTCAGAAAATGGAAAGCAGAATTTTTAAATAAAAATTGGAACATTTTAAAGGATGGTCACTATATTCTTAACATATTTAACTTATAAAAATCTCTTCCTTGCCACCCACCCTCTGATTTCAATTATGACCTCAATGCTGAAAGTGTTACTCAATCATGTTTGACTCTTTCTGACCCCATGGACTGTAGCCCACCAGGCTCCTCTGTCCATAGAATCTTCCAGGCAAGAATACTGGAGTGGTTGCCATTTCCTTCTCTAGGGGATCTTCCTTAACCTGGGTTGACCTTGGGGATTGAAACTAGGTATCCTGCATTAGAGTTTCTCTGATAGCTCAGTTGGTAAAGAATCTGCCTGCAATGCAGGTGACTCCAGTTCAATTCCTGGGTCAGGAAGACCCGCTGGAGAAGGGATAGGTTACCCATTCCAGTATTCTTGGCTTCCCTTGTGGCTCAGCTGGTAAAGAATCTGCCTTCAAGGTGATGTGGATTCAACCCCTGGGTTGGGAAGATCCCCTGGAGAAGAGAAAAGCTACCCGCTTCAGTATTCTGACCTGGAGAATTCCATGGACTATATAGTCCATGAGGTCACAAAGAGTTGGACACGACTGAGAGACTTTCACTCCTGCCTTGCAGGCAGATTCTTTACCAGCTGAGCCACCAGAGAAGCCTGACCTCAATGCTAACATACCCTAAATAGGTATCTGTCTTCATTAGTTCTGTATCATATTTCAGACTGTATACTGAATATTTAACATCTGTAAACTTATTAGCATCTCAAACAAAAATATCTGCTCCATTTTCCCCCTAATTTCCCTTTCTATCCTCTTTCAATGAAATACCACTACTTTATTAATACCATTTGCTCTGGCTCAAAGTTTGACAATTATGGGTAATGTTTTTGATGGAACCATAACACATACACACACAATTTTACAACTTGGTTAATTAACCCAAAGTGAAAAGAAAAAGTAATTATCACTCAGGTCAATAAACTCTGTGCAATCCCATAGACGGCAGCCCACCAGGCTCCCCCGTCCCTGGGATTCTCCAGGCAAGAACACTGGAGTGGGTTGCCATTTCCTTCTCCAATGCATGAAAGTGAAAAGTGAAAGTGAAGTTGCTCAGTTGTGTCCGACTCTTAGCGACCTGGACTGCAGCCTACCAGGCTCCTCCATCCATGGAATTTTCCAGGCAAGAGTACAGGAGTGTGGTACCATTGTCTTCTCTAAAACAGATAGCAGAGAGACTAAATGAAGTCCCTGACAGTCAAAGAATCCAGGAATCAAATCACTAACATATAACTGCTTTCATGTTGGGAGGTATTCACTCTGCTTGGAAAGCTTGGCTCCTAAATATGAGAACAGCCAGTAAAACCTGGAGAAGACTTCACAGTTGAAACTGAGATTCAAAGTTTGAGGGTTAATGAGAGGTGACCCTAGTGAGAGGTAGCTTAAGCCATTTGACCAAGTTTTTGGTCAAAAGGTCAAAAAGAGCACCTTTTCCAGGACAAAGATTTACAGGAATGACAAGCCGCTGAGGACTAAATTTAAGTTGGTCAGGACAAAGATGTTAGTGGAAACGAAAGAGACCATTAAGGTGTAAACTGGGAGAAAAGCTGAGAAAGTGAATCTTGTGAACTATAAGGTCTGATAGAAGACGGAGTCCTCATTTTCTACATGAGGTAAATAACACTACTTTTGGAAATGAAATATACCAGAAAGACAAGCATGTACAACAGGTGAATACCTCAGGTTTATAGTTCAATATGAAATGGAGTCAATTTAAGTAAATGATAGAACTATGAAAGGACAGTGTCAATTATGTAACTATGGTCTCTCAGCTTCACATCTACCTTCCTATACTTCATTTTATGTTTAATTTTTATTGGAATATAACTGCTTTACAATGTTGTGTTAGTTTCTACTGTATAGCAAAGTGAACCGGAAGAAACACAAGCTGGAATCAAGATTGCCGGGAGAGGGGAGAAGCTAAGATGGCGGAGGAATAGGACTGGGAGACCACTTTCTTCCCCACAAATTCATCAAAAGAACATTTAAACGCCGAGTAAATTCCACAAAACAACTTCTGAATGCCGGCAGAGGACATCAGGCACCCAGAAAAGCAACCTATTGTCTTCGAAAGGAGGTAGGAAAAAATATAAAAGACAAAAAAAGAGACAAAAGAGGGAGGGACGGAGCTCCATCTCAGGAAGGGAGTCTTCAAAAGAGAGACGTTTCCAAACACCAGGAAATACTCTCACTGCCGAGTCTATGCCAAGCCTTGGAAGCACAGAAGGCAACATAACAGGGAGGAAGAATAAATAAACAATTAAAACCCACAGATTACGAGCCCAACAGTAACTCCCCCAGCGGAGAAGCAGTGCAGACGCCTGCACCCGCCCCTAGCAAGCGGGGGCTGGGCAGGGAGGCGCCAGCTGCATCGCTTAGAGTAAGGAACTGGCCTGAATGCCCCGAGCGCTATCTGAGCTAATTTGGGGTAGCAAACCAGACTGTGGGTTTGCGACCAGATGCGAAAAGCCAGCCCTAACCTAAGACACCGCCAGGCCCGCGCACAGAACAAAGGACTGAACAGAGATAGCCGGCTGCAGACCATCCCCCTCCGGTGACAGGCAGCCAGAGCCAGAAGGGGGCAATCGCAGCCCCAGAGAGACATTATTTACAAAACTGTAGGCAGGCTTCTTTGCTAACTAAGACTTCTTGGGGTTCTGGATGGTCAACATCCGCCTGAGAAGGTGTGCCGGTTGTACACCCAGAAAACTGAGCAGCGAGGAGGCAATAAGTCACAGCAACCGTGCTCGCCAAACACCTCATCACCTGAGCTGCTCACACCTGGGAAGGGCACAAAACGCAGGCCCAACTGAGTCTGCGCCTCTGAGGACTACCCGAGTGCCTGAACCTGAGTGGCTTAGACCTGGGAGGTGCAAGCAGCCCAGGGCTGGCCACGGATGGTTCCCAGCGGAGCAACCTAGAGCCCGAGCAGTGTGGGCAGGGAGGCTACATGCGCTGTGAGTCGGGGCAGGCCCAGTGTGGCTGAGGCACTGCGAGCACACGCCAGTGTTATTTGTTTGCAGCGTCCTCCCTCCCCACAGCGTGACTGAACAAGTGAGCCTTAAAAAAAAAAAAATAGTATCCACCACCGCCCCTTTGGTATCACGGTGGAAATCAGACACTGAAGAGACCAGCAAACAGAAGAAGCTATAACAGAGGGAACCGCCTTGGAAGCGACAGGCAATAGATTAAAACCCTGTCGTTAGTACCGACTACATAGGAAGGGGCATATAGATCTTGAGAAATATAAGCTGGACCAAGGAACTAGCCGAAAATGAACTGACCCCACAATACCCACAACAACACCAGAGAAAGTCCTAGATATATTTTCACTATTTTTACGATCATTCTTTCTTTCTTTTTTTTTTTTTAATTTAAAAAAAATTCTGAAGTCCTCTATTGCTCCTTTAATTTTCACTTTTATAGCCTACTATTACTTTGCAAAAAAAAAAAAAAAAGACCCCATTTTTTTAAAAAAGCAAACAAGGCTATGGTTTTTCCAGTGGTCATGTACGAATGTGAGAGTTGGACTGTGAAGAAAGCTGAGCACTGAAGAATTGATGCTTTTGAACTGTGGTGTTGGAGAAGACTCTTGAGAGTCACTTGGACTGCAAGGAGATCCAACCAGTCCATCCTAAAGGAGATCAGTCCTGGGTACTCATTGGAAGGAATGATGCTGAAGCTGAAAGTCCAATACTTTGGCCACCTCATGCAGACAGTTGACTCGTTGGAAAACACCCTGATGCTGGGAGGGACTGGGGGCAGGAGGAGAAGGGCATGACAGAGGATGAGATGGCTGGATGGCATCACCAACTCGATGGACATGAGTTTGAGTGAACTCCAAGAATTGGTGATGGACAAGGAGGCCTGGCGTGCTGCAATTCATGGAGTCGCAAAGAGTCAGATATGACTGAGCGACTGAACTGAACTGAATATCTCTTAAGTAGGTGAAGATGCAGCCCCATAAAATTGTCTCTAAAATTCTAGATCAACATCAAAATAGAAAAGAGAATTAAAGGAGTTTTCTATTGGAGCATTGTGTAAGACTACATTGTGGAGAGTAAGAGTGGGCATTTTCTGCCATTTGATTAAAAAGTATTTTCTAGGATCCTGAAAAATTAAAAAAAAGCAAACTTCATATATACATGTTTTATAATTTTTGTGACCTTTCTTTTTTCTTTCTCTCTCTCTTTTTTTTTCTTCTTTTCTTTAACAGTGTATTTTTGAAATTCCAAACTCTACTCTAGATTTTTGATTTTAGCTTTTTGGTATTTGTTATCAATTTTGTACCTTTTTTTAAAAATAATTTTTGTGACTTTTTTTCTCTCTCTTTCTTTCTCTTCTTCTTTTCTTTAACATTGTATTTCTGAAATTCCCAACTGTACTCTAGATTTTTAATTTATGCTTTTTGGTATTTGTTATCAATTTTGTACCTATATTTTCTTTATAATTTTTGTGACTCTGTTTTTTTTTTTTTTCCTTTATTTTCCTTCTTCTTTTCTTTAACATTGTATTTTTGAAATTCCAAACTCTCCTCTAGATTTTTAATTTTTTCTTTTAGGCATTTGTTACCAATTTTGTACCTTTAAGAACCCAATCTTCAGGACCCATTTTTTACTTGGGAGCGAGATTACTGGCTTGACTGCTCTCTCCCCCTTTGGACTCTCCTTTTTCTCCACCAGGTCGCCTGTGTCTCCTCCTTAACCCCTCTCTACTCTACCCAACTCTGAATTTCTGTGTGTTCCAGACGGTGGAGAACACTTAGAGAACTGGTTATTGGCTAGATCTATCTCCTTTTCATTCCCCCCTTTTATCCTCCTGGCCACCTGTGTCTCCTTCCTCCCTCTTCTCTTCTCTGTATAACTCCGTGAACATCTCTGAGTGGTCCAGTTGTGGAGTGCACATAAGGAAGTGATTACTGGCTAGCTCACTCTCTCCTCTATTGATTCCACCTCATTTCATTCGGGTCACCTCTAGCTCCCTCCTCCCTCTTCTCTTCTCCATGTAATGCTGTGAACCTCTCTGGGTGACCCTCACAGTGGAGAAACTTTTCATCTTTAGCCTAGATGTTTTATCAATGGTGCTGTATAGAAGGAGAAGTTTTGAGACTACTGTAAAAATAAGACCTATAACTGGAAGCAGGAGGCTTAAGTCCAAACCCTGACTCCAGGGAACTCCTGACTCCAGGGAACATTAATCAACAGAAGCTCATCAAACGCCTCCATACCTACACTGAAACCAAGCACCACACAAGGGCCAACAAGTTCCAGGGCAAGACATACCAAGCACATTCTCCAGCAACACAGGAACATAGCCCTGAGCTCCAATATACAGGCTGCCCAAAGTTACTCCAAAACCATAGACATCTCATAACTCATTACTGGACACTTCATTGCACTCCAGAGAGAAGAAATCCAGCTTCACCCACCAGAACACAGACACAAGCTTCCCTAACCAAGAAACCTTGACAAGCCACCTGTACAAACTCACACACAGAGAGGAAACTCCACAATAAAGAGAACTCCACAAACTGCCAGAATACAGAAAGGGCACCCCAAACTTAGCAATATAAACAAGATGAAGAGACAGAGGAATACCCAGCACATAGGAGGAACAGGATAAATGCCCACCAAACCAAACAAAAGAGGAAGAGATAGGGAATCTACCTGATAAAGAATTCCAAATAATGATAGTGAAATTGATCCAAAATCTTGAAATCAAAATGGAATCAGAGATAAATAGTCTGGAGACAAGGATTGAGAAGATGCAAGAAAGGTATAACAGGGACCTAGAAGAAATAAAAAAAAGTAAATATATAATGAATAATGCAATAAATGACATCAAAAACACTCTGGAGGCAACAAATAGTATAATAACAGAGGCAGAAGATAGGATTAGTGAATTAGAAGATAGAATGGTAGAAATAAATGAATCAGAGAGGATAAAAGAAAAACGAATTAAAAGAAATGAGGACAATCTCAGAGACCTCCAAGACAATATTAAACACTACAACATTCGAATCATAGGAGTCCCAGAAGAAGAAGACAAAAAGAAAGACCATGAGAAGATACTTGAGGAGATAATAGTTGAAAACTTCCATAAAATGGGGAAGGAAATAATCACTCAAGTCCAAGAAACCCAGAAAGTCCCAAACAGGATAAACCCAAGGCAAAACACTTCAAGACACATATTAATCAAATTAACAAAGATCAAACACAAAGAACAAATATTAAAAGCAGCAAGGGGAAAACAACAAATAACACACAAGGGAATTCCCATAAGGATAACAGCTGATCTTTCAACAGAAACTCTTCAAGCCAGGAGGGAATGGCAAGACATACTTAAAGTGATGAAAGAAAATAACCTACAGCCCAGATTATTGTACCCAGCAAGGATCTCATTCAAATATGAAGGAGAAATCAAAAGGTTTACAGACAAGCAAAAGCTGAGAGAATTCAGCACCACCAAACCAGCTCTCCAACAAATACTAAAGGATATTCTCTAGACAGGAAACGCAAAAAGGATGTATAAATTCGAACCCAAAACAATAAAGTAAGGGGCAACGGGATCATACTTATCAATAATTACCTTAAATGGAAATGGGTTGAATACCCCAACCAAAAGACAAAGACTGGCTGAATGGATACAAAAACAAGAACCCTACATATGTTGTCTACAAGAGACCCACCTCAAAACAGGGGACACATACAAATTGAAAGTGAAGGGCTGGAAAAAGATTTTCCATGCAAATAGAGACCAAAAGAAAGCAGGAGTTGCAATACTCATATCAGATAAAATAGACTTTAAAACAAAGGCTGTGAAAAGAGACAAAGAAGGTCACGACATAATGATCAAAGGATCAATCCAAGAAGAAGAGATAACAATTATAAATATATATGCACCCAACATAGGAGCACCACAATATGTAAGACAAATGCTAACAAGTATGAAAGGAGAAATTAACAATAACACAATAATAGTGGGAGACTTTAATACCCCACTCACATGTATAGATAGATCAACTAAACAGAAAATTAACAAGGAAACACAAACTTTAAATGATACAATAGACCAGTTAGACCTAATTGATATCTATAGGACATTTCATCCCAAAACAATGAATTTCACCTTTTTCTTAAGTGCACATGGAACCTTTTCCAGGATAGATCACATCCTGGGCCATAAATTCAAAAAATTTAAAAAAATTCAAAAAACTGAAATCATTCCAAGCATCTTTTCTGACCACAATGCAGTAAGATTAGATCTCAATTACAGGAGAAAAACTATTAAAAATTCCAACATATGGAGGCTGAACAACACGCTGCTGAATAACCAACAAATCACAGAAGAAATCAAACAAGAAATAAAAATTTGCATAGAAACAAATGAAAATGAAAACACAACAACCCAAAACCTGTGGGACACTGTGAAAGCAGTGCTAAGGGGAAAGTTCATAGCAATACAGGCATACCTCAAGAAACAAGAAAAAATTCAAATAAATAACCTAAATCTACACCTAAAGGAACTAGAAAAGGAAGAAATGAAGAACCCCAGGGTTAGTAGAAGGAAAGAAATCTTAAAAATTAGGGCAGAAATAAATGCAAAAGAAAGAAAAGAGACCATAGCAAAAATCAACAAAGCCAAAAGCTGGTTCTTTGAAAGAATAAATAAAATTGGCAAACCATTAGCCAGACTCATCAAGAAACAAAGGGAGAAAAATCAAATCAATGAAATTAGAAATGAAAATGGAGAGATGACAACAGACAATACAGAAATACAAAGGATCATAAGAGACTACTATCAATAATTATATTCCAATAAAATGGACAAGGGGGAAGAAATGGACAAGTTCTTAGAAAAGTACAACTTTCCAAAACTGGAACAGGAAGAAATAGAAAATCTTAACAGACCCATCACAAGCACGGAAATTGAAACTGTAACCAGAAATCTTCCAGCAAACAACAGCCCAGTCCAGACAGCTTCACAGCTGAATTCTACCAAAAATTTAGAGAAGAGCTAACACCTATCCTGCTCAAACTCTTCCAGAAAATTGCAGAGGAGGGTAAACTTCCAAACTCATTCTATGAGGCCACCATCACCCTAATACCAAAACCTGACAAAGATCCCACAAAAAAAGAAAACTACAGGCCAATATCACTGATGAACATAGATGCAAAAATCCTTAACAAAATTCTAGAAATCAGAATCCAACAACACATTAAAAAGATCATACACCATGACCAAGTGGGCTTTGTCCCAGGGATGCAAGGATTCTTCAATATCCACAAATCAATCAATGTAATACACCACATTAACAAATTGAAAAATAAAAACTATATGATTATCTCAATAGATGCAGAGAAAGCCTTTGACAAAATTCAACATCCATTTATGATAAAAACTCTCCAGAAAGCAGGAATAGAAGGAACATACCTCAACATAATAAAAGCTATATATGACAAACCCACAGCAAACATTATCCTCAATGGTGAAAAATTGAAAGCATTTCCTCTAAAGTCAGGAACAAGACAAGGGTGCCCACTTTCACCATTACTATTCAACATAGTTTGGGAAGTTTTGGCCACAGCAATCAGAGCAGAAAAAGAAATAAAATAAATCCAAATTGGAAAAGAAGATGTAAAACTCTCACTGCTTGCAGATGACTTGATCCTCTGCACAGAAAACGCTAAAGACTCCACCAGAAAATTACTAGAACTAATCAATGATTATAGTAAAGTTGCAGGATATAAAATCAACACAGAAATCCCTTGCATTCCTATACACTAATAATGAGCAAATAGAAAGAGAAATTAAGGAAACAATTCCATTCACCATTGCAATGAAAAGAATAAAATACATAGGAAAATATCTACCTAAAGAAACTAAAGATCTATATATTGAAAAGTATAAAATACTGATGAAAGAAATCAAAGAGGACACTAATAGATGGAGAAATATACCATGTTCATGGATTGGAAGAATCAATATAGTGAAAACGAGTATACTACCCAAAGCAATTTATAGATTCAATGCAACCCCTATCAAGCTGTATTCTTTGCAGAGCTAGAACAAATAACTTCACAATTTGTATGGAAATAAAAAAAACCTCGAATAGCCAAAGCTATCTTGAGAAAGAAGAATGGAACTGGAGGAATCAACCTGTCTGACTTCAGGCTCTACTAAAAAGCCACAGTCATCAAGACAGGATGGTACTGGCACAAAGACAGAAATATAGATCAGTGGAACAAAATAGAAATCTTAGAGATAAATCCACGCACATATGGACACCTTATCTTTGACAAAGGAGGCAAGAATATACAATGGATTAAAGATAATCTCTTTAACAAGTGGTGCTAGGAAAACTGGTCAACCACTTGTAAAAGAATGAAACTAGAACACTTTCTAACACCATCCACACAAATAAACTCAAAATGGATTAAAGATCTAAACGTAAGACCAGAAACTATAAAACTCCTAGAGAACATAGGCAAAACACTGACATACATCACAGCAGGATCCTCTATGACCCACCTCCCAGAATGTTGGAAATAAAAGCAAAAATAAACAAATGGGACCTAATTAACCTTAAAAGCTTCTGCACAACAAAGGAAACTATAAGCAAGGTGAAAAGACAGCCTTCAGAATGGGAGAAAATAATAGCAAATTAAGCAACTGACAAACAACTAATCTCAAAAATATACAAGCAACTCCTACAGCTCAACTCCAGAAAAATAAATGACCCAATCAAAAAATGGGCCAAAGAACTAAATAGACATTTCTCCCAAGAAGACATACAGATGGCTAACAAACACATGAAAAGATGCTCAACATCACTCATTATCAGAGAAATGCAAATCAAAACCACTATGAGGTACCATTTCACGCCAGTCAGAATGGCTGTGATCCAAAAGTCTACAAGCAATAAATGCTGGAGAGGGTGTGGAGAAAAGGGAACCCTCTTACACTATTGGTGGGAATGCAAGCTAGTACAGCCACTATGGAGAACAGTGTGGAGATTCCTTAAAAAACTGGAAATAGAACTGCCTTATGATCCAGCAGTCCCACTGCTGGGCATAGACACTGAGGAAACCAGAATTGAAAGAGACACGTGTACCCCAGTATTCGTCACAGCACTGTTTATAATAGCCAGGACATGGAAGCAACCTAGATGTCCATCAGCAGATGAATGGATAAGAAAGCCGTGGTACATATACACAATGGAGTCTTACTCAGCCATTAAAAAGAATACATTTGAATCAGTTCTAATGAGGTGGATGAAACTGGAGCCTATTATACAGAGTGAAGTAAGCCAGAAAGAAAAACACCAATACAGTATACTAATGCATATATATGGAATTTAGAAAAATGGTAACAATAACCCTGTATACGAGATAGCAACAGAAACACTGTTGTATAGAACAGTCTTTTGGACTTTGTGGGAGAGGGAGAGGGTGGGATGATTTGGGAGAATGGCATTGAAACATGTATAATATCATATATGAAACGAGTCACCAGTCCAGGTTCGATGCACAATACTGGATGCTTGGGGCTGGTGCACTGGGACGACCCAGAGAGATGGTATGGGGAGGGAGGAGGGTTCAGGATGGGGAACACATGTATACCTGTGGCAGATTCATTTTGATATATGGCAAAACCAATAGAATTTTGTAAAGTTAAAAAATAAAATAAAAGTAATTTCATAATAAAAAAAAAAGATTGCTGTGAGAAATATTAATAGCCTCAGATATGCAGATGACACTACCCTTATAGCAGAAAATGAAGAGGAACTCAAAAGCCTCTTGATGAAAGTGAAAGTGGAGAGTGAAAAAGTTGGCTTAAAGCTCAACATTCAGAAAACGAAGATCATGGCATCCAGTCCCATCACTTCATGGGAAATAGATGGGGAAACAGTGGAAACAGTGTCTGACTTTATTTTGGGGGGCTCCAAAATCACTGCAGATGGTGACTTCAGCCATGAAATTAAAAGATGCTTACTTCTTGGAAGGAAAGTTATGTTCAACCTAGATAGCATATTCAAAAGCAGAGACATTACTTTGCCAACAGAGGTTTGAGAGAGTCAGTTCCTAGGCAGGTTGATAAGGAGTCTAGGGGTTCCCAAGGAGAGAGGGGTCTGGAATTCTCAAGGAGGAAGAAAGGACAAACTTTTTTTCTTTCTCCACATTCCTTAGGATTATATAACAATAATGTATCTTGCCTAAGGACAGTCTCTGGATTAAACCTTCTGTTATCTTAAAATGTAAATCATGGGAGTAGGTCTGATGAGGTCTTTACAACTTCCAGACATTCTTTGGATTATATAACTTCATTGTTAACACTAGCAAGGGGGTACTTTTTCTGCCCCCTTCTGATGCCTATGTCAGAAGCTTTCTCTATCTCCTTTATACTTTAATAAAACTTTATTACACAAAAGCTCTGAGCGATCAAGCCTGGTCTCTGGCCCTGGATCGAATTCTTCTCCTCCAGGGGTCAAGAATCCCGGTGTCTTCGTGTGATTCAACAACAACCTTTCAGGTTCGTCTAGTCAAGGCTATCGTTTTTCCTGTGGTCATGTATGGATGTGAGAGTTGGACTGTGAAGAAGGCTGAGCACCGAAGAATTGATGCTTTTGAACTGTGGTGTTGGAGAAGACTCTTGAGAGTCCTTTGGACTGCAAGGAAATCCAACCAGTCCATTCTGAAGGAGATCAGCCCTGGGATTTCTTTGGAAGGAATGATACTAAAGCTGAAACTCCAGTACTTTGGCCACTTCATGCGAAGTGTTGACTCACTGGAAAAGACTCTGATGCTGGGAGGGATTGGGGCAGGAGGAGAAGGGGATAACAGAGGATGAGATGGCTGGATGGTATCACTGACTTGATGGACATGAGTCTGAGTGAACTCCGGGAGTTGGTGATGGACACGGAGGCCTGGTGTTTTGCGATTCATGGGGTCGCAAAGAGTCGGACATGACTGAGCGACTGAACTGAACTGAACTGAAAGTGAACCAGCTATAGAGAGATAGATAGATAGATAGAGAGAGAGACTCCCTCTTTTTTGATTTCCTTCCCATTTAGGTCACCACAGAGCACTGAGTAGGGTTCCCTGAGAACGGTAGGTTCTCATTAGTTACCTATTTTATATACAGTATCAATAGGGTACATATTCCAATATATATTGGGTTGTCAAATCCAATCTTCCAATTCATCCCACCCTGTACTTCACTTTGTGATGTAAGAGCAGGGAGTCTGTAAATTGTTTTCACTGTCATTTGTCTCCTTGTCATGCTTGGCCAATAGAAACTTCTGTGCTTCCAGAGTTCTGGGAGACAAAGGGCAAAGAGAAAATATGTGCTTCCCTGTTTACCTCCCTTTTTGTTTTTAATTCCAGTATCTGTCAGTATTACTCTAGAAGTGAGTTAACCTTGACAGTTAACCTTTAGTAGAGTAGCAGCTGTTGATTCTAGTTTGCAGATTTTCAGCCATCACAAATCTAGGTTTCTTGCATCCTCTCAGAGATTTTTAGCATCAGCCCATCAGTACCTTTTTTCTCAGAGCTCTGTGCTCTAGTCCCTCAGGGTCTCTCATCTGAACTCAGAGAAACTAACACTAGCCAATCAGTGAAGCCTCCTCCTAGGCAAACCCTTTTTCTATCTTCAAATCTTTAATGATTCTAATCTCCTTTTTGTTTTCTGAGATCTCAGGTGGTAACTACTTTGTCCTCTATTGTAATGCAAGGCTTTCTTGTCATAAAAGTTTAGTTCTTGATTATCTAGTTAGCATATGTATATTACATTGTTTATTAAAAATAACTGATTTGTTTCTGTCTCCTGGTGGGGCCAGACAGATATTTGAAGAAATTTGAAGAAATCAAAATTAGCAAAACTCAAAGAGTTCTAATGGAAAAGCTAGCAACATGCAAGACCAGATGGGTAATGTCATCAGACAGATGGAAACCATAAGAAAGAATGAAAATTAAAAGTTAGAAATAAAAGACAAGGAAACAAAACAAAACAAAACACTTTTGACATTCTTGACACAGACTTGACATAGCATATAAAAGGATCAGTGAATTTAAGGATAGAGTAGAAACCTCTCAAACTGAAGAATGTTTCACAAGAAATGTTAAAAGAAGTTCTTCCAATGAAAGGGAAGTATTTTGGATTTGCATAAAGAAGAGTGTCACAAAAAGAATAAAGCTAAATAAAACTTTTTTTTTTTGGTCTTTAACTGATCTAAAAGATAATTTTAAGCAATTATAGCAACAATATATTGGGTGATTATAGATTACACAAAAATAAAATATTTGACAGTAATGTCACAAGGAGCAGGAAAGAGGAAATGAGGATACTCTGCTATTTAGTACTTCTGCTACACACAGTGATATAATTTTACTAAAGAGAACTGAGATTATTTAGAAATGTATATTGTAAAGTGCAAGTGTTAGTCACTTGGTTGTGTCCAACTTTTTGCAATCCCATGGACTGGAGCCCTCCAAGTTCCCCAGTCCATGGGATTCTCCAGGCAAGAATACTGAAGTGGGTAGTTATTCCCTTCTCCCGGGTATCTTCCCAATCTAGGGATTGAACACAGGTCTCCATTATCGCAGGCAGACTCTTACTCTAGAGAAATTACAACAACACTTGTAAAAAAGTATTAATATTGTGACTACAGTGAAGAAAAATGAAATCATAAAATGTTTAAGTAAAAACAGAGAAGACTAAAAAAAAATAGGGGTGGTGGGGGTACAAGGATAAAATTAAAAAAGCACAATAGAAGACAGCTACAAAGATGGTAGATTTAAATCTAAATATGTCAACGACCACTGTACAAATGAATGTTCTAAACAAGCCAGATAAAAGACAAATAATGTCCAATTAGATTTAAATGTAAAACCTGTAATTATATGACGTCTACACAATATCAATTTTAAGTATAAAAATTCAAATAGGGTAAAGGTAAAGGGATTGAGAAAGATACCCCATTAATCAGAAGAAAGCCAGAGTATCTATACTAATTTCAGACAAAGCAGGATTCAGGTAGGAAAATTACCAGTGACAAAGAAGGAGATTACATAATTAAACATAAGTCAAGTATCCAAGAAGATATACCAATTTTAAATTTGCATCTAACAAGGAAGTGACAAAATATACAAAGCTGAAAACGATAGAACTAACAGAAAAAAAGAAATCTACTATTATTCTTGGAGACTATAATATCCCTCTATCTGTAATTATTAAATCAAGTTGGTAGAAAAGAACTCTAAAGAAATATTTCACACAAAAATCAGAAGAGTGATCACCAATGGAGAAGGAAGTGGCTGAATCTACACAGCACTCCTAGGGTTTTAATAATACTAACAATGTTCTCTTTCATAGAGGGTATTAAAAAAAATAGTTTTGTCTTCCTTCTTTTTAAACTATATATCTCTCTTTTTATACAGCAATTAGACATTTGCTACATTTTCCAATAAAAGTGATTTAAAAATTGTTAGCTAAAATTTCTAAAATCAAACATATCTAAGTTTCTATTAATTTGACAGCCTAATGGATAAGCCAGAATTAGAAATGAGTCTGTAACTTTTAGAATAAATAGAATCACAATGGGCAAGAATTAAGACTGTGGATTATCAATTTGGGCATATAAAAAAATTGTCTAAATTACTTTCCCTTTCCTTTTACATTCTTTAATATAATTTAGTTTTACCCTTCTATTTGATTGGGAGACAAAACGTGCCTGGCAGACAATTAATTGGAAAGTTCAACTTTTTCCATTGAGCCCAGAATCTTGAGGTATTTATGTAGTTTAATGCATTTACTGTAACTTTATAAATGTCTGAAAAACTTTATAAAGCTCAATTAGGATCACAGTTATAAATTCATTGTTAACTACCAAAACTATTATTTGATGTGTTCTTTGATAAATTTTCTTCCAAGTTATACCTAGTTAAACTTTTTTTTTTTTTTTCATTACCATCTTTCTAAATTCCATATATATGCGTTAGTATACTGTATTGGTTAAACTTTCAGGTAATCATATGTTCAGTTCAGTTCAGTCACTCATTTCTGTGCGACTCGTTGCAACTCATGGAATGCAGCATGCCAGGCTTCCCTGTCCATCACCAACTTTCAGAGTTTACTCAAACATATGTTCATTGAGTTGGTGATGCCATCCAACCATCTTATCCTCTGTTGTCCCCTTCTCTTCCCGCCTTCAATCTTTCCCAGCATCAGAGTATTTTCAAATAAGTCAGTTCTTCGCATCACATGGCCAAAGTATTGGAGTTTCAGTTTCAGCATCAGTCCTTCCAGTGACTGTTCAGGAGTGATTTCCTTTTGGATGGAGTGGTTGGATCTCCTTGCAGTCCAAGGGACTCTCAAGAGTCTTCTCCAACACCACAGTTCAAAAGCATCAATTCTTCAGTGCTCAGTTTTCTTTATAGTCCAACACTCACATCCATACATGACTACTGGAAAAACCATAGCCTTGACTAAATGGACCTTTTTTGGCAATCATGTCTCTGCTTTTTAATATGCTGTCTAGGTTGGTCATAAGTTTTCTTCCAAGGAGTAAGCGTCTTTTAATTTCACAGCTGCAGTCACCATCTGCAGTGATTTTGGAAACCAAAAAAATAAAGTCTGTCGCTTTCCATTGTTTCCTCATTATTTGCCATGAAATTATGGGACTGGATGCCAATCTTAGTTTTCTGAATGTTGAGTTTTAAGACAACTTTTTCACTCTCCTCTTTCACTTTCATCAAGAGGCTCTTTAGTTCTTTGCTTTCTGCCATAAGGATGGTGTCATCTGCATATCTGATATTATTGATATTGATATTTCTCTGGCAATCTTGATACCAGCTTGTGCTTCATTCAGCCCAGCGTTTCTCATGATGTATTCTGCATATAAGTTAAATAAGCAGGGTAACAATATATAGCTTCGGGTCTCCACCGTGACCCGTCCATCTTGCATGGCCCTACATGGCACTGCTCATAGTTTCTCTGAGTTAGACAAGGTTGTGGTCCATGTGATCAGATTAGTTAGTTTTCTGTGACTGTGGTTTTTAGTCTGTCTGCCCTCTGCTGGATTAGGATAAGAGGCTTATGGAAGCTTTCTGATGGGAGAGACTGACTGACTGAGGGGGAAACTGGATCTTATTCTTATAGGCAGGGTCATGCTCAGTAAATCTTTAATCCAATTTTCTTTCAAAGGGGTGGGCTGTGTTTCCTCCCTCTTTTTTGACCTGAGGCCAAACTATGGGGGAGGTAATGAAGATAATGGTGACATTCTTCAGAAGGTCCCATGCAGGCACTGCTACACTCAGTGCCCCCAACCCTGCAGCAAGCCACCACCAACCCACTCCTCTGCCAGAGACTCCTGGACACTCATGGGTAAGTCTGGGTCAATCTCTTGTTGACAGCCCTCTGAGCATTTCAGGAGGGTATGGCATTTGGTTCTAAACATGATTTTGCCACTCCTACCATCTTGTTGGGGCTGCTCCTTTGCCTTTGGACATGGGATATATCCCCAAAGTTGCTCCGTCACCAGGCAACTGCCACTCCAGCGCCTACAGTCTTGCTGGGGCTTCTCTGCCCTTGGATGTGGGGTATCTCCTCACAGTCGCTCCAGCCCCGAGTGGCAGCTTCGAGGTACTCCTTTCCCTATTTGGAACCAGTCTGCTGTCCCATGTCCAGCTCTAACTGTTGCTTCTTGATCTGCATACAGTTTTTCAAGAGGCAGGTCAGGTGGTAGGTATTCTCATTTCTTTAAGAAATTTCCAGTTTGCTGTGATACACATAGCCAAAGATTTTGGCATAGTCAATAAAGCATAAATAGATGTTTTTCTGGAACTCCCTTGCTCTTTCAATGATCTAACTGATGTTGGCAATTTGATCTCTGGTTCCTCCACCTTTTCTAAATCCAGTTTGAATATCAGGAAGTTCACAGTTCATGTACTGTTAAAGCCTGGCTTGGAGAATTTTGAGCATTATTTGTTAGCGTGTGAGATGAATGCAACTGTGCAATAGTTTGAGCATTCTTTTGGCATTGCCTTTCTTTGGGATTGGAATGAAAACTGACCTCTTTCCAAATTTGCTGGCATATTGAGTGCAGCACTTTCACAGCATCATCTTTCAGGATTTGAAATAGCTCAACTGAAATTCCATTACCTCCACTAGCTTTGTTCATAGTGATGCTTTCTAAGGCCCACTTGACTTCACATACAGGATGTCTGGCTCTAGGTGAGTGATCACACCATCATGATTATCTGGGTCATGAAGATCTTTTTTGGACAGTTCTTCTATCCAAATAGGGACTTTTTTAAAAATTACTTTTAAAAATTTAATAAATTCAGTCTTGTGAAAAAAGGTACTGAGAGTGCTGTATAAGTCAGGTAAAACATATGTTTTCTTGGCTCATTCAGTTTTAAAAGACACATTGATTCAGACTGCTCAGTTGCTTCAGTCATGTCTGACTCTTTGCAATCCATTGGACTGTAGCACACCAGGCTCCTCTGTCCATGGGATTCTCCAGGCAGGAATACTGGGGTGGGTTGCCATTTCCTTCTCCTGATTCAGATTAGCTTACATACAAAGGAATTGCAATAGTCCAACCTAAAATCAGAAAGAAAAAAAAAAAAGTGAAACCTCACCAAAATATTTCCAGAAATTCATGCAACTCACTAGACCATTCAGGTATGACCTAAATCAAACCCCTTATGACTGTACAGTGGAAGTGAGAAGTAGATTTAAGGGACTAGATCTGATAGACAAAGTGCCTGATGAACTATGGACTGAGGTTCGTGACATTGTACAGGAGACAGGGATCAAGACCATCCCTGTGGAAAAGAAATACAAAAAAGCAAAATGGCTGTCTGAGGAGGTCTTACAAATAGCTGTGAAAAGAAGAGAAGTGAAAAGCAAAGGAGAAAAGGAAAGATATACCCATTTGAATGTAGAGTTCCAAAGAATACCTAGGAGAGATAAGAAAGCCTTTCTCAGCGATCAATGCAAAGAAATAGAATAAAACAATAGAATGGGAAAGACTAGAGATCTCTTCAAGAAAATTAGAGATACCAAGGGAACATTTCATGCAAAGAGAGGCTCAATAAAGGACAGAAATGGTATGGACCTAAGAGAAGCAGAACATATTAAGAAGAGGTGGCAAGAATACACAGAAGAACTGTCCAAAAAAGATCTTCACAACCCAGATAATCATGATGATGTGATCATTCACACTCACATAGAGCCAGACATCCTGGAATGTGGAGTCAAGTGGGCCTTAGGAAGCATCACTATGAAGAAAGCTGGTGGAGGTGATAGAATTCCAGTTGAGCTATTTCAAATCCTGAAAGATGATGCTATGAAAGTGCTGCACTCAATATGCCAGCAAATTTGGAAAACTCAGCAGTGGCCACAGGACTGGAAGAGGTCAGTTTTCATGCCAATCTCAAAGAAAGGCAATGCCAAAGAATGCTTAAACTACCGCACAATTGCACTCATCTCAAACACTAGTAAATGCTCAAAATTCTCCAAGCCAGGTTTCAGCAATATGTGAACTGTGAACTTCCTGATGTTCAAGCTGGTTTTAGACAAGGCACAGGAACCAGAGATCAAATTGCCAACATCCGCTGGATCATCAAAAAAGCAAGAGAGCTCCAGAAAAACATCTATTTCTGCTTTATTGACTATGCCAAAGCCTTTGACTGTGTGGATCACAATAAACTGTGGACAATTCTGACAGAGATGGGAATACTAGACCACCTAACCTGCTTCTTGAGAAACCTGTATGCAGGTCAGGAAGCAACAGTTAGAACTGGATATGGAACAACAGACTGGTTCCAAACAGGTAAAGGAGTACGTCAGGGCTGTATATTGTCACCTGGCTTATTTAACTTATATGCAGTATACATCATGAGAAATGCTGGGCTGCAGGAATCACAAGCTGGAATCAAGATTGCTGGGAGAAATATCAATAACCTCAGATATGCAGATGACACCACCCTTATGGCAGAAAGTGAAGCAGAACTAAAGAGCCTCTTGATGAAAGTGAAAGAAGAGAGTGAACAATTTGGCTTAAAGTTCAACTTTCAGAAAACTAAGATCATGGCATCCGGTCCCATCACTTCATGGCAAATAGATGGGGAAACAGTGGAAACAATGGCTCGTTTTATTTTTCTGGGCTCCAAAATCACTGCAGATGGTGACTGCAGCCATGACATTAAAAGGTGCTTACTCCTTGGAAGGAAAGTTATGACTAATCTAGAAAGCATATTAAAAAGCAGAGACATTACTTTGCCAACAAAGGTCCGTCTAGTCAAGGCTATGGTTTTTCCAGTGGTCATGTATGGATGTGAGAGTTGGTCTATAAAGAAAGCTGAGAGCTGAAGAAATGATGCTTTTGAACTGTGGTGTTGGAGAAGACTCTTGAGAGTCCCTTGGACTGCAAGGAGATCCAACCAGTCCATTCTAAAGGAAATTAGTCCTGAATATTCATTGGAAGGACTGATGCTGAAGCTGAAACTCCAATATTTTGGCTACCTGATGCAAAGAGCTGACTTATTTGAAAAGACCCTGATGCTGGGAAAAATTGAGGGCAGTAGGAGAAGGGGACGACAGAGTATGTGATGGTTGGATGCATCACCCACTCAATGGACATGGGTTTGGGTGGACTCGGGGGGTTGGTGATGGTCAGGGAGGCCGGGCGTGCTGCGGTTCATGGGGTCACGAAGTGTCGAACACGACTGAGCGACTGAACTGAACTGTACTGATTCTTGGTAACTTTTTTATATAAAAGGCTATATTGTAGGTTTTTGATGTTACAGGCATGTGATTTTTGTCCCAACTACTCATCTCTGTTGTTACAGTTTTCAGCATCCATAGACAACACAGGGACAAATGGGTCTGGCTGTTTTTCAGTAAAACTTCACTCACAAGAGCACGTGGCCACCTTGTGGGCTTTTATTTAGCAAGCTGCTCTAGACTTTTAACAGTCAATCTTTCACAAAATTATAAAGAGGATTAAATTTACTTATGTTTCCCAAGTATGCTTTCTTTCTCCTTCTTGCTTTCATATTTCTGCATCAAAATCATTTTCCTCTGTTTTCCTTAAACTCATATGCTTTAAGCCATGTTACATCTCCTCCGATTTCATACTTCATTAACCTCCAATTCACTGTCCCTGACTTCAGGTCTTTCCCCATCTATCCATTCTTTTACTTTCAGCCAGATAAACGCTTTCAAACACAAGGTTGATCATGCTTCTCTACACCTTAATACACTTGAATGGTGTTCCACTGTTAATACAGCAATGTTTTTCTGTTTAAAATAATACTAATAATTTTCCAAATGCAAAACTCATGTGCTTCTACAATTTTATATAAAATGTAATTATTTAAACTTTTTTTGTTAAAAGTTTAAAATTTAAAATCTAATGAATCATTAATATTTCATGAATAAAATTCATGAATATTTCATGAATATTTAATAATGAAATTTCATTTCATAGTATTACATAAGCTATCTAATTTCTCAACAAAATATCTATATTTTCTCATAAAATATGCACAGAAGTCTTGCTTATAAAGCTATCTACTAATTCTGTCTTCAGCATAATATATATATTGTGAGATCACTCCATGTTACTAGCATTGATGATTTATGATATTCTAAGAATACAATAATTAATTCAAGGTATTTTTAGGAAGAGTAGAGATTAAGGACATTTTTAGGAAAATTTGTCAACTATCCTATACTTCAATTTTCCCATTTAGGAAATAAATTATAATATGTCACAAATAAATCCTAATTCTATCATTTCTTCCCTCAGTCTTCTCTCCTTAATACCTGAGAAAAAGAGGTGTTTTATGAATGAAACACAACAGAAAATGTACAGAAGTTACCTATCAACTTAAAAGTATATCATGAAGATTCAATTATTTTTTTCATAGAATGAGTGTAGAGATTTTACCACATCAAATATTTCAGAGTACTCACAAGACACCACAGAACATATTCATATATAGCCTTTACTTAAAGGCAAAAGACACAGAATGGGTGAAGAAACAGAGTGTAGATAAGCAGTGGAAGTCCAAGGAATATCTGGTACTTTAAAATCCCCTGAATATTTATACATAATTTTGAAGCTCTGCAGGTCTTTATCCACACATGAACTCCCTTATCTTTAGATTGAACCACTGATATGCGAGGAATCTTACTGAAGGAGAGTGTAAGGAAATATTTCGCAACAAGTGTGGTTTTGGCTCTGTGGATCACCAAGAGAGCTTTGGACTTTAAAATGCACATCATAAATTCCAATGCCCTTATCTTGGCTGAGAGTCAAAGACAATCATCTGGGCTCCCAAGAAGTGAAGATGTTTACTCAGTTTACAGTGGTATAAAGGTTGCATAAGCATTTTATTATTTGATTCCATTATTTGGTTATTAAAATCTGTGTGTGGTTCCCTGCATTAATATATAATAATTTATTAAAATGTATTAAAGTCAAGGTTCCCTAAGCCATTAGAGGCATGTTTCACCAAAAAATAAATAAAATAAATAAAGATTTTGGAATATTTCTCCTTCTAAAAATAGGAGTGCCTCCATTTTAACTGATTATCATGACATAAAGTCAGTTTTATTACCTGGCCTCTGCTTATCTCTAATTTTCCCTTACAAACTCCCTTCTGCTTTGTTTTTGCATACATACACACACACAGGTGTGTATTATATTCATTTTGTTGTACAGTAGAAACTAATACAACATTGTAAAGTAACTATAATCCCATAGAAATCAATTAAAAAATAAAAGCATTCAGTTAGCATTTTTAAATAGTTTTTTTAAAAAAGAGATACAAACAAAAAAAAAGCCAAAAAAACCCACATCTCCTTTCCTCAAAATTCTGTCTCCCAGGCTCTTTACTGAATATTTCCTACACTTCTGCCTTGATTTAGGATGACCAACTTTGCTAATCAGGACACTTCCTGTTTTAGCTCTGAAAATTATATGATCTGGGGAATTTATTCATTTGGGAAAATTCTTCTATTCTGGTCATTCTCCCTATAGTGTGAAACCTGGTTTCTCTTCCATAAAAACTAAACTCCATTCTGTCATCATTTCCTTCATCAAAAGGCTCCTATACTTTCTGTTTCTGAGTAAAATCTGGGTCCAAAAGCATTAAAAGAGCTAATTCTAACTCAAGTAAGCTACTTAGGTAGGGATGGTATCCTCTATTCTCACAAGAGAGAGAGACCCTGATCATATTTTTTTCTCTTACCAATAACCCTTCTCCCTTGAGGTTCATGCTATTAATTTGTACTAACCCCCTACACTTATCATCTCAGATACTTTCAAATATTTCATTGCTTTGTGCATTACACGGTAAATATAAGCCTTAATTTGCTTAGGAAATTCTGTTTATATTAGTTATTTACAAATAACTGTTTGCAAACTTTTTTACTCTCAAAAGTATTGTTTAAATAATTTTATTATAAACTGTGGCATCTATCTCAAGTTTTATTTATTTTTACTATTTGCCCAATATCTGCATTTATCCCACATTTTGTTAATTTGCATACAGATTATCCATTGATTACTGGAATTTTTTTTTCTCTCATTTTAATGGATATGTGCCTTCACTTGACTTTAGTCATTCACTTTTATTGTCACAGCAAAAATCACTTACATCTCAAGATTTAACCATAATTTCATATCCCATTAAATTACCTACTCATTACAACCATAATGTTTACTGTCAACAGCTTTTTTTTTTAATTGGAGTATAGTTACTTTATAATGTTAGTTTCTCCTGTACAGCAAAGTGAGTCAGCCACACATATGCATATATATATATATATATATACACACACACACACACACACACACACACACACACTCACATATATTTTTGGATTCCCTCCCATTTTAGGTGACCACAGAGCACCGAGTTTCCTGTTCAATAGCTTTGATTTAAAAAAAAAAAAAAAATATATATATATATATATATATGTCAACTTTGGCACTTCTTTATGTTTTTTCAAAATAGTTTATAATATAGTCAATTACTAATTTCACTGTCATCTTGTTAAATGTTGTAGCTTCGATGTATTTCTTTATTATTACCTACAATTAGGATGCTACTAACAATACCCCCTTTTTTTTTTTTTGCTCGCTAGAGTCTGAGCATATAAATGCACAGCCCATGAATCCCTAATATATTCTATGCATGAGTAATGTGCCTGGAACATACCAGTCCCACAATAAATACTCCCAAGTGATAGAAATATGAAAGCAACAGATCTTTAGACTCTTCTAATTAAGATGTTATTTTCACTTCACTTAAACATGGATATTATTTCTATGTCAACAAAACTAAAGGAATTTATTGCAATTCCAGGTAACCAGAATTTATACATTTATGCAGCAGTATTATTTTCTCTGTAAAAAAGAATACGATAGAGTATTCCTATAAAACATGTAATAACATAATTTTGAGAAATTTTTAAATGTGTTCATTTGTAATTACCTTGAATTAATGATATCCTTGCTCCACTATTACTGTGCACTGCCTGATTATGTATATTTAAGCATTTGTGGATATTTTTTTAAAAGTACAAATTAAAATAGTTCCAAATTTTACTTTATGAATATATGCTTTAACATGTATAGCATGTATGCACTTCATAATTTGCCACTGCTTCAACGCAGCAGCAGCAACATGTAAAAAGGAACAAATTAAATAATTTAAACATGAATTTTCTCTTTAGGTAACAGGCAGATACCAAAGTTTGGATGAGGTGGTGACTTTCAAGCACCTACATTTATTCTACTGCCACTTCAAGTATAAAATCTGGATCGCAGAAAAGGGATTCAGTATTCTCATGTCATGAATATTATGCAACATCCCTGCTTAAAATTTTTACTTCATAAATGAAAATTTTTATTTTTCATGAAAGTGTATAGAATTAAACCTTGATAACCAATTTAACAATTATTCCTAGGGATTTCACATACTTTCCTTTATAATTTATAAATAAAGAGTTACCTAAAAATAAACTCTCAGTCCAAGTACCTACCAAAATACTATTTTTTATATCTAATTTTGTCATCACATTTAAGAAAATGTGGGATATTATTCAGCATTTAACAAGAAGAAAATTCTATGATTTGAATTATCATGGATGATACTGCAGGACATTATACTAAGTGAAATAAGTCAGACACAGAAGGACAAATATTACATGACACCATTTATATGAAGACTCTAAAACAGTAAAGTCATAGAAGCTGCAATCATAACCCACTCCAGTACGTGAATGTAAAATCCTATGGAGGGATGAGCCTGGTGGGCTGCAGTCTATGGGGTCTCGAAGAGTCAGACACGACTGAATGACTTCACTTTCACTTTTCACCTTCATGCATTGGAGAAGGAAATGGCAACCCACTCCAGTGTTCTTGCCTGGAGAATCCAAGGGACAGGGGAGCCTGGTGGGCTGCTGTCTATGAGATCCCACAGAGTCCGACACGACTGAAGCGACTTAGCAGCAGCAGTAGCAGCATAGAAGCTGAGATTAGAATGGTCATTTCTAGGACCTGGGGAGTGGGAAATGCAGACATATTAGTGAAAGTAAACAAAGTTTCAGTTATGCAAAATGAATAACTCCTAGAGATCTATGGTACAACACGGGGATTATAGTTAACAACAGTTTTGTTCTTAAAAATTCAGCAGTGGCCACAGGACTGGAAAAGGTCAGCTTTCATTCCAATCCCGAAGAAAGGCAATGCCAAAGAATGCTCAAACTACTGCACAACTGCACTCATCTCACGGTAGTAAAGTAATGCTCAAAATTCTCCAAGCCAGGCTTCATCAACACGTGAACCATGAACTTCCAGATGTTCAAGCTGGTTTTAGAAAAGGCAGAGGAACCAGAGACCGAATTACTAACATCCGTTGGATCATCGAAAAAGCAAGAGAGTTACAGAAAAACATCCATTTCTGCTTTACTAACTATGCCAAAGCCTTTGACTGTGTGGATCACAATAAACTGTGGAAAATTCTGAAAGAGATGGGAATACCAGACCACCTGACCTGCCTATGCAGGTCAGGAAGCAACAGTTAGAACTGGACATAGAACATGAGAGTGGCTCCAAATAGGAAAAGGAGTACGTCAAGGCTGTATATTGTCACCCTTCTTATTTAACTTGTATGCAGAGTACATCATGAGAAATGTTGGGCTGGAAGAAGCACAAGCTGGAATCAAGATTGCCAGGAGAAAGATCAATAACCTCAGATATGCAGATGACACCAGCCTTATGGCAGAAAGTAAGAGGAACTAAAACGCCTCTTGATGAAGGTGAAAGAGGAGAGTGAAAAAGTTGGCTTAAAACTCAACATTCAGAAAATGAAGATGATGGCATCTGGTCCCATCAGTTCTTGGGAAATAGATGGGGAAACAGTGGAAACAGTGTCAGACTTTATTTTTTTGGGCTTCAAAATCACTGCAGATGGTGACTGCAGCCATGAAATTAAAAGACACTTACTCCTTGGAAGAAAAGTTATGACCAACCTAGATATCATGTTGAAAAGCAGAGACATGACTTTGCCAACAAAGGTTCGTCTAGTCAGGGCTATGGTTTTTCCTGTGGTCATGTATGGATGTGAGAGTTGGACTGTGAAGAAAGCTGAGTGCCGAAGAATTGATGCTTTTGAACTGTGGTGTTGGAGAAGACTCTTGAGAGTCCCTTGGACTAAAAGGAGATCCAACCAGTCCATTCTGAAGGAGATCAGCCCTGGGATTTCTTTGGAAGGAATGATGCTAAAGCTGAAACTCCAGTACTTTGGCCACCTGATGTGAAGAGTTGATTCATTGGAAATGTCTCTGATGCTGGGAGGGATTGGGGGCAGGAGGAGAAGGGGAAGACAGAGGATGAGATGGCTGGATGGCATCACTGACTTGATGGATGTGAGTCTGAGTGAACTTCAGGAGTTGGTGATGGACAGGGAGGCCTGGCTTGCTGCGATTCATGGGGTCACAAAGAGTTGGACACGACTGAGCGACTGAACTGAACTGAACTAAACTTGAAGAGCATAAGTTATATGTTAAGCATTCTGAAGGCACAAAGTAATAAAGATAATAAAAGTGAAAGGAAGGAATTTTTTGGAAGGGGTGTATATATTTATGGCATAGATTATAGTGATGAAAACTCATCTCCAACTTATTAGGTTGTATACATTAAATAAATATACATGGCTTTTATATGTCAATTACATCTCAATGAAGTGTTTTTTAAAAGGCACATTGTATTTTGCTTCCATCTAAGGGACTGAGACTCTTTATAAATTATGCATCTAAGACCTGTGTCTATATTGAAAAAAAAAATTTGTTCTTCACTTGATGAAGATATGTCAAGAGTTGTTTAATTTTAGAACAAATTGAGTTTGTCAGAGAAAATATATATTGCTTCATGTGACAAAATGGAGTTTAACTCTGATGATCCCACAAGTAATTTTCAAGTAATCTTGTCACAATATTGCATTAATTTGGAAGTATAATGTATGTTAGATGCTAGGGATGCCTTAGAAAACAGGGCAATGTGTTGCTAGTTAACAAGATGTGGATTCTATTTTTTTTTAATTGAAAGAATATTTGATCTGAATATCATTATTAGAATCTTTACTGAGAGCAGTAATACAATTCTACTATAAGCCATTATATCAAAAATATAATTATAAGATACTCCAATTATATTTTCCCCATAATATCTTTTATAATTGGCTTAACTTGGGATGAATACTTTAGAGCCAAATGTAAGGATGGAAAATATATAGAAGTGTTCAATATTGTTTACCTATTTCTTGAATTTTTTAAAAGATGATAGTAACATTAGTGTATGTGTCCAGTTCTATAAAATCTATAATATTTAATTAGATTGGGAGAAATACTTATTCAGTATTTTATAACCAGTAATTCATATCTATTTTATATTGATATCAAGGTAATCTGATTCATTTTATTTATAAATTTCGTTTATGCAGTTTCAGTTCAGTTCAGTTGCTCAATCGTGTCTGACTCTTTGCAACCCCATGAATCGCAGCACACCAGGCCTCCCTGTCCATCACCAACTCCTGGAGTTCATTCAAACTCGAATCCATCGAGTCAGTGATGCCATCCAGCCAACTCATCCTCTGTCATCCCCTTTTCCTCCTGCCCCTAATCCCTCCCAGCATCAGAGTCTTTTCCAATGAGTCAACTCTTCGCATGAGGTGGCCAAAGTACTGGAGTTTCAGCTTTAGCATCATTCCTTCCAAAGAACACCCAGGGCTGATCTCCTTTAGAATGGACTGGTTGGATTTCCTTGCAGTCCAAGGGACTCTCAGGAGTCTTTTCCAACACCACAGTTCAAAAGCATCAATTCTTCTGCGCTCAGCTTTCTTCACAGTCCAACTCTCACATCCATACATGACCACTGGAAAAACCATAGCCTTGACTAGACGGACCTTTGTTGGCAAAATAATATCTCTGCTTTTGAATATGCAGTTTACAAGTTTAATTATTTGTGAATTAACACAAGATGAACATGCCTATTTTGCCAGAAACAATCTCAATATAAAAAATTTTCAAACCATTCTAAAGCCCTTCTCGTGTCCCTTTCTGAGACTAACTTCTTTCTCTTAATTGTAGCTACTACTTCACTTCTTAATACAGATTTTTTTGTTTTTAAATTTGATATAAATGTAATCATAAGACATACGTTATTTTGTGTTTGGCTACTTTTACAAAGTGTTATGTTTGTGATATCCATCATGCTCTTTAGGAGTCTAATCATTTTGATTGCTATCTATTTTTTATTGTTAAAATAGGTCAAAGTTTATTAATCACTGTTACTATTACTGGACATACAGTTTTCTCTAATTTGAGGGTGTTATGATTAAAGTTCCTGTGTGTGTGTGTCTAGTATGTATATATCCAATGCCAAGTCAGTTCAGTCCTGTCCAGCTCTTTGCAACCCTATGGACTGTAGCCTTCCAGTCTCCTTTGTGCATGGGATTTTCCTGGCAAGAATACTGGAGTGGGTTGCCATTTCCTCCTCTCTGGGATCATCCCAACACAGGAACTGAAGCCACGTCTCCTGCGTCTTCCACTGGAAGGTGGATTCTTTACCAATGAGTCACCGGGGAAGTCCAAAGTTACTATATGTGCTGTGCTGTGCTGTTCTTAGTTGCTCAGTTGTGTCCGATTCTTTGCACAGCAAAGACTGCAGCCTGCCAGTGTCCTCTTTCCATGGGGATATTCCAGCCAAGAATACTGGATTGGGCTGCTATGTCCTCCTCATGTTGCTATATACATCTTGGTAAATATCTTTAATTTTCATATATGGACATATCTATTGGATATATGGGCTTCCCTGGTAGTGGTAGTGGTGATGAAGAACCCATTTGCCAATGCAGGAGACATAAGAGATGTGGGTTTGATCCCTAGGACAGGAAGATCCCCTGGAGAGGGGTACGGCAACCCACTCCAGTATTCTGCCTGGAAAATCCCATGGATAGAGGAGTCTGGCAGGCTATAGTCCATAGGGTCGCATTTCAGCCAGACAGGATTGAAATGACTTGGCATTGGGTATATACATACTAGTGAACTTTTTGAGCACAGAATATGCATAGCTTCAACTTATCCTTAAACAGTTTTCCACTGTAACTGTGGCACTTTACAACTGCCCCAGAAGAGCATGAAAATTTAGGTGCTCCACATCCTTGCTGATACGTGTTCTGTCAGCTTTTCCAGTTTTGATTGCTATGTGGTATGCACATGAGAAATAAAGGAATAAAAAATTAAAAAAAAAAATTTGTACTTTCCTGATGAATAATGAGGCTTGAGTGTCTTCCTCAATATCAATTGGGCATTTCAATATTTGTTGCTGTTATATGCCAGTTCAAGTTTTAGGTCATTTTTCTTGAGTATGAAAATTTTCAGTGAGCCCTGAGAGTCTGCTGTATAATTTGGACACAAGACTTTTGCTGTTTGTATGCATTACACATATCTTTTCCATTCTATGGATTGCCTTTTCAATATCTTAATTGTTTTTGATAAAGAAAGCTTTTAATTTCTAATGTAGCCAAACTTATCAGTATTTTCAATTGTTTCCATTACATGAATTATTTTAGATATTCTAACTTGTTAGAATAATCCATTTCAAATATTATACTTTTAAGATTAAAAGATACATATTCCTATATTTCTTCTTCCAAATTCTCCAGAGTTCCAAAGAATAGCAAGGAGAGATAAGAAAGCCTTCCTCAGTGATCAATGCAAAGAAATAGAGGAAAAAATAGAATGGAAAGACGAGATCTTTTCAAGAAAATTAGCAATACCAAGGGAAATTTTCATGCAAATATTGACACAATAAAGGACAGAAATGGTATGGACATGGACCTAACAGAAACAGAAGATATTAAGAAGAGGTGATAAGAATACACAGAAGAACTGTACAAAAAAGATCTTCATGTCCCAGATAATCACGATAGTGTGATCACTCACCTAGAGCCTGACATCCTGGAATGTGAAGTCAAGTGGGCCTTAGAAAGCATCACTACGAAGAAAGCTAGTGGAGGTGATGGAATTCCAGTTTATCTATTCCAAATCCTAAACGATTACGCTATGAAAGTGCTACACTCAATATGCCAGCAAATTTGGAAACCCAGCAGTAGCCACAGGACTGGAAAAAGTCCGTTTTCATTCTAATCTCAAAGAATGTTCAAACTGCCACACAATTGCTTTCATCCCACACGCTAGTAAAGTCATGCTCAAAATTCTCCAAGCCAGGCTTCAACAATATGTGAATCATGAACTTCCTGATATTCAAACTGGATTTAGAAAAGGCAGAAGAACCAGAGATCAAATTGCCAACATCCATTAGGTCATAGAAAAAAGCAAGAGAGTTCCAGAAAAACATCTACTTCTGCTTTATTGACTATGCCAAAGTGTTTGTGTGTATCACAACAAACCTCCTAAGAAATCTGTCTGCAGGTCAAGAAGCAAGAGTTTGAACCAGACATGGAACAACAGCCTGGTTCCAAAATTGGGAAAGGAGTACATCAAGGCCGTATATTGTCCGCATGCTTATTTAACTTATATGCAGCACACATCATACAAAATGCAGGGCTGGATGAAGCATAAACTAGAATCAAGATTTCTGGGAGAAATAGTCTTTTATTAATTGAAATTTAGAATATTTAGACTTTTCTTCCTACTAAAAGGTCAATGAATTGCATAACTATAAATATGTGCATCTCCTGATTCACAAAATAGGTATAAGAGTTAGAACACTCAGTATATGTTGGAAAGAGGATATGATACCTGGAATGAAGCTATGGTTGAAAACCTCAGGAAATTTCTGAAAGGAGGGAAGGTATCTGGTAGCTCTATAGAGAGATGATGTTTTACTCAAGATACAACTCAAAGTGATAGTGTTAGATTCTCGTCAATACTTCAGACACTTTTATACTTTTGAAAAGCTTTCTCTGTTTTTGTTGTTGTTGTGAAGGTTTTCTCCCAGAAGAATGAGGCTATCTTAATGTAATTTGATTTTGGTAATTATTTAACAATGTATATAAATATCAAACATCACAGTTTACACAATAATATATTTTAAATATATCTAATTTCTATTTTTATACTATAATAAAATTGTAAAAATTTATTACAATTTTTAAAGGGAAATTCTACAGACTCAGAAGAAAGAACTCAAATCTGACTCCTGAAAAAAAAAAAGAAAAAAAATATATTTCACCTATAGAATCTCTTTTAAAATTCAAAGGAATAAACTCCCTTTGCAATGTCTTTGAATCAAATATTATGTTGAAAGAAGAATGTACAAAACAAATTGGCCTGTTTTATAGGATAAATTTAGTATTCTAATAATACATTTTACTTGGACATATGTGGTTACTATTTTCCTATAAATGTAAGTATTTAAACCATTATGGGAGAATTAACAGCAAAATATGTTATCAAACTCAGATCATTTTTACACATTTGTGTCACTGTCTAACAATTTATATGCATTTGTCTATACAGTAGCATGCTATGTTTTTTCCTCTAAGCATTTATGATATTTAGTATTTTTACTTATTAGTTACCCATGATTTTTAATAAGATGTTATAGTGTTGAAACATGTGTACCAATGAGAAAATTATTTTATCAGTGAAAAAAGTGAAAGTGAAAGTCACTCGGTCGTGTCCAACTATTTGCAACCCCAAGGACCATATGGTCCCTGGAATTCACCAGGCCAGAATACTGCAGAGGGTAGCCATTCCCTTCTCCAGGGGATCGTCCCAATCCAGGCCTCTCACATTGCAGGAAGATTCTTTACCAGCTGAGCCATCAGGGAAGCCCACAAATACTGTAGTGGGTAGCCTATCCCTTCACCAGAGGATCTTCCCAACCCAGGAATCAAACTGGGGTCTCCTGCATTACAGGCAGATTCTTTACCAGCTGAGCTAAAGGGAAGCCCTATTTTATCAGTAGAAAGATTTTGTATATTGTTTAGAAATACTGAAATAAAATATTTTAAATAAAAATATTCCTAAAATTTTCCTTGGAAGTGTATATCTTTGAGTAGACTTTGAAAGAATAACCTTAAATCATAGGGTTTGTTATATGATATTAAAAAAAAAATGCAAATTGTCTTTCTGCAGTAAAATCTAGAAAGCAAATAGATGAGATACATACATAGCTGTATTTACTGGTTTGTATATCAAAACCATCCTATAAATTAGAGGCATCGTCTATAAAATTTAGAAAGAGATTTAGGAGAAATATCCGAAGTTTAGGTATGAGTATAGCCTATAGCCTATTGGAGAAGGCAATGGCACCCCACTCCAGTACTCCTGCCTGGAAAATCCCATGAATGGAGGAGCCTGGTGGGCTGCAGTCCATGGGGTCGCTGAGGGTCGGACATGTCTGAGCAACTTCACTTTCACTGTTCACTTTCACGATTTGGAGAAGGAAATGGCAATCCACTCCAGTGTTCTTGCCTGGAGAATCCCAGGGACAGGGGAGCCTGGTGGGCTGCTGTCTATGGGGTCACATAGAGTCGGACACGACTGAAGTGACTTAGCAGCATAGCCTACAGCCTGTAAGACATCTCCTAAAACGATGTCCAGTATGGAGCTGCAAGGGTTGTGAATGCCAGAAAATAAAAATTCAGAATGGAATATTATCTTGAAATGAATCAGAACATAGCATGTTAGAGATAAAGCTATGAATGAGATTTCTCATGAAACCTGTTTAGTTTAAGAGAAGGCTAAATTCTAGGGCAGATTCTTAGAAAATACACAATTATAAAAAAAAAAATAGGTTAGAAAGGGAATTCTCAAAAAAAAAAAAAAAATACTGGGAAGCAATATCAAAAAACTGTGACAAACCAGATTAAAAACAAAACAAAAATATTCAACAGTATAAGATAGACCTAAGAATTTTAGTAGTATAATAGTAAAGAAACACCCACTGTATTTAGTCAAAATAAAGAGGGCAATAATCTTCATGAGAGGTATTTCCCTGGAAATTATCCACATTAGAGAAGGACTGATGCTGAGGCCGAAGTTGATATACTTTGGCCACCTGATGCAAAAAACCAACTCATTAGAAAAGACCCTGATGGTGGGAAAGATTGAAAGCAGGAGGAGAAGGGGACAACAGAGGACAAGATGGTTGGATGGCATTACCAACTCAATGGAATGAGTTTGAGCAAACTCAGGGAGATGGTGAAGGATAGGGAAGCCTAATATGCTGCAGTTCCTGGGGTCGCAAAGAGTCGGACAAACCTAGTGACTGAGCAACAACAACAGAAGGTTGAGGCAGCCAAGATTTATGGACACAGATTGAAGTGTAAATCATTTAGAAAATTGTCTATGAGTTTTGGAAAGAGATAAGGCAGTAATGGGGGCCATGTGGTCAAGTGAAATTTTCCTTTTAGCAGGAAAGATTTGTTTGTATAAATGATAAATAATAGTGAATACAATTTAAAAATAACTAAAAAGGGGAAAACAATTAATCATGGTCAGAGAAGGAAGAGGTGTATCAAGTTTAAAGGGAAGGTCAGGTGTAGGGACTACAAAAGTTATCTATTCTATTTTAATATGAAGCAATAAGGAAAGGATACATTCAGACTCAAAATATTTAGGTTTAATATCAAGGTTTTGAGCAGTTTCCCATGTGATTGTGTCTATGAGCTGTGTAGAGGAGATGAAATCTTTTCAAAATGACAGGAACTTGGTATGAATAGAATTGAGATGACTGGAAAAGTCTGAAATAGACATTATGTAAAAAAGGGTGTTGATGTAGGAAAACAGAGAAATGATTGCTTTGAGACAGATGTCAAGGTATGAGACACTGTTATTTTCTGATAATGCTTTGCAACCTGACTGCAAATACAGAGATGGCAGAAGATATGAGCTAATTCTTGATGGGGTTGTAGCAGTATGTTGTAACTAAAATGCATTATTAAACACACTTTTTCGATACACATATTAGAAGGCACTTAAAGTGTTTACTGTTCTCAGACCAGTTTCATGAGATATGGCCAAATTTATGCTTTTTGAAATAAAAGCCCTAACCGAACTATAAGAGTAGAGTACATTTTTCTATTGTGTGGAGAAAACTTTTTCTAAACAGGCTAATGTGACTATCTGTGCCAATCATATTTTCTTAACCTCTGAAAATCTAAACCCATGATGTGCCATGAAGATGATTCTTTTGTTTACAGTACTATCAGAACAAAGTTCACTGAAGAATCTGTTCATATCAGTTCAATCACTAAGTTGTGTCTGACTCTCTGTAATCCCATGGACTACAGCACTCCAGGCCTCCCTATCCATCAACAACTCCTGGAGATTACTCAAACTCATGTCCATTCAGTCAGTGATGCCATCCAACCATCTAATCCTCTGTTGTCCCCTTCTCCTCCCACCTTCAATCTTTCCCAGCATCAGGCTCTTCTCAAATGAGTCAGTTTGTCACATTACATGGCCAAAGTATTGGAGTTTCAACTTCAACATCCAAAGAATATTCCTCCAAAGAACATTCCTCCAAAGAATATTCAGGACTGATCTCCTTTAGGATGGACTGGTTGGAACTCCTTGCAGTCCAAGGGACTCTCAAGAGTCTGCTCCAACACCACAGTTCAAAAGCATCAACTCTTTGGTGCTGAACTTAAATTTATACCCCAACTTTCACATCCATACATGACTACTGGAAAAAACATAACCTTGACTAGATGGACCTTTGTTGACAAAGTAATATCTCTGTTTTTAATATGCTGTCTAGGTTGGTCATAACTTTCCTTAGAAGGAGTAAGCATCTTTTAATTTCATCGCCACAGTCAACATCTGCAGTGATTTTGGAGCCCCCCAAAATAAAGTCTGACATTGTTTCCACTGTTTTTCCATCTATTCTCCATGAAGTGAAGGAACCAGATGCCATGATATTTGTTTTCTGACTGTTGAGTTTTAAGCCAACTTTTCCACTCTCCTGTTTCACTTTCATCAAGAGGCTTTTTAGTTCTTCTTCACTTTTTGCCATAAGGGTGGTGTCATCTGCATATCTGAGGTTATTGATATTTATCCTGGCAATCTTGATTCCAGCTTGTGCTTTTTCCAGCCCAGAGTTTCTCATGATGTACACTGAATACAAGTTAAATAAGCAGGGTGACAATATACAGCCTTGACATACTCCTTTTCCTATTTGGAACCAGTCTGTTGTTCCATGTCCAATTCTAACTGTTGCTTCCTGACTTGCATTCAGATTTCTCAAAAGGCAGATCAGGTGTTCTGGTATTCCCATCTCTTTTAGAGTTTTCCAGTTTATTGTGATCCAAAGTCAAAGGCTCTGGCATAGTCAATAAAGCAGAAATAGGTGTTTTCCTGGAATTCGCTTGCTTTTTCAATAATACTGCAGATGATGGCTATTTGATCTCTGGTTCGTTTGCATTTTCTAAATCCAGCTTGAACATCTAGAAACTCAGGGCTCACATATTGTTGAAGCCTGGCTTGGAGAATTTTGATCATTACTTTACTAGTGTGGGAGATGAGTGCAATTGCGTGGTACTTTGAGCATTCTTTGGCATTGCCTTTCTTTGGGATTGGAATGAAAACTGATGTCTTCCAATCCTTTGCTGAGTTTACCAAATTTGCTTGCATATTGAGTACAGCACTTTCACGGCATCATCTTTTAGGATTTGAAATAGCTCAACTGGAATTCCATCACCTCCACTAGCTTTGTTTGTAGTGATGCTTCACAAGACCCCACTTGGCTTCACATTCCAGGATGTCTGGCTCTAGGTGAGTGATCACACCATCGTGATTATCTGAGTTGTGAAGATCTTTTTTCTACAGTTCTTCTGTGTATTCTTGCCACCTGTTCTTAATATCTTCTGCTTCTGTTAGGTCCATATTTTCTGTCCTTTATTGAGCCCATCTTTTCATGAAATGTTCCCTTGGTATATCTAATTTTCTTGAAGAGATCTCTAGTCTTTCCCATTCTATTGTTTTCCTCTATTTCTTTGTATTGATCACTGAAAAAGGCTTTCTTATCTCTCATTGCTATTCTTTGGAACTCTGCATTCAAACGGGTATATCTTACTTTTTCTCCTTTGATTTCGGCTTCTCTTTTCACAGCTATTTGTAAGGCCTCCTCAGACAGTCATTTTCCTTTTTTTGCATTTCTTTTTCTTGGGGATGGTCTTAATCCCTGTCTCCTGTACAATGTCATGCACCTCTGTCCATAGTTCATCAGGCACTCTGTCTATCAGTTCTTATCCCTTAAATCTATTTCTCACTTCCACTGTTTAATCTTTGGGGATTTGATTTAGGTCATACCTGAATGGTCTAATGATTTTCCCTACTTTAATCAATTTAAGTCTGAATTTGGCAATAAGGAGTTCGTGATCTCAG